>NW_026732698.1:0-150000 GCF_028476545.2 Physella acuta | reverse complement strand
CAGATACACAACTAGTATACATAAACACCCAGTCATGGTTATTTCATTGCATTTCCTATTGTAAAACAAACGAAATCACGAGTATTCACGTAATTTATTTCCAGCAAATGAAATACATTTTTTTTCTGTTCTGGACATCCTTTGTCTATTTTGGTCTCTGTCCAGTCTACTTAATGTCTTCTCCAACGGGCCCACCGTCACGAACTAGATTGACAGCGGCTTAATAATGCTGGTAAAGTACAGAGCAACGACCGCAGAAAAAAGAACGGCTGTTCTTCTTCTGTTCGAGACTGGGACTGTTATCCGCTACGATCGTGCGAGATTTTTGTATTAGTATTAGCACTGATGTTCCATTGTTCGAACATGGTGTTGGATATCTCTTTTTGTGCACTGGCGGCTGTTTGAAAAGGATTAGATGTCATGGGGATCGGGAGTGGAGAAAATCTTGTATCATGGAGATCTGCCCTACGCGATCGTTCACACTAGGTAGAGGGATTTGCTTCGCGGAATTCTTTCGTTGATTGAAGGCGAGGCAGGGTATTGTGTAGCAAGGGGTAATGTGAATAACGTTTCGTGGTTTTATTAAGTACTGTTATGATGTGGTGACATGCGGGGACAAAAGGAAGATTATGTAAAGTTGGGAGGGACAAAATTAAAAATTTTGAATCGTTAAAAGATATATTCCTTTGGTTGGTAACATATGATCCATGTTTTGATTTAACCGTGCTTTTTTTTTTAAATTGTCAACATACATGACTGACAAGTTATATTATTTTTAAGTTGTATTTCAGCTATGATAATATGTTATGTGTAATCGTTTGAATATGTTTTTTTTAAAATTCTGAATTAAGATCAGAGGCGTAGCGACCCTTCCCGGCGCCTGGGGACAAACTTTCAATTTGCCCCCCCCCCCCCCTCGGGAACAACCTTTCAATTTTCAATTTGCACCCCCCCCCCCCCCCACCTCAAACTTTCAATTTGTTTTTCCAACCCATTTTGGCGCCCCCTAAGGTCGGCGCCCGGGGACATGTACTCCACCGCCCCTCCTCGCTACGCCTCTGATTAAGATTGATGAAGTATAAAATCTGGTATCCTTTAATTACTTGAAGTTGGTTCTTTAGAAATATATGCTACCGTTTTAAACGATTCGATGTTTTTATAAACACGGACACTTTTGACAAATCTAAGTGTAGAAGTGCATGTATGATAGCTATTGTTGGCATTGGAATGTGGGTAAGTGTGGTGATTTAGACTACCTTTTCTGTGAAAATGTGTGTTCCTGTTGATAAATATGAAAATACAGACTTTCAAATCGTTTTAAAATATCATGAGCATATATTACATCCAATATGAAATATGAAAGGCATATTGCTTTGTAACAATAGATGATATTCTGTTTATTTTTATGTGCATGTTTGTATTAATTGTGTGTATGTTTGTAAATTCAATTTCGTTAGTGGGGGGGGGGGGGGGGGTGGCAGACTTTCTTTGAGAAACTCTGAATGGCCCACTGTGAGTTATACTTTGGGCGCCTGTGTTGTAGTGCAGAGATCGAATTCACGATATAACACACACGCTCCGCGAAGACAGCACAGCTAGTGAACGGTGTGTAGTTAGGTGTGTAGGGAAGTGTGTAGGGAGGTGTGTAGGAGGTGTGTGGGGAGGTGTGTGGGGAGGTGTGTAGGGAGGTGTGTAGGGAGGTGTGTAGGGAGGTGTGTAGGGAGGTGTGTAGGGTGGTGTGTAGGGAGATGTGTAGGGATGTGTGTAGGGATGTGTGTAGGGAGATGTGTAGGGAGGTGTGTAGGGAGGTGTGTAGTGATCGCCCCGTGCAATGACGTCAGGTTCTGAAACTTGAGCCACCACAATGCCAGGTGTTACGTCGTTACACTAGCACTGGACTGACGTCTCTGAGACCTGACCCAGATGTGACCCAGATGGTGATCCCTGCGTGACCCAGACAAATCACCAGAAACGGAAGTGACCGGACACGACGCTATCTGCTAATCAGCTGTAGGTCTTTGTTTTTATTTGGGTTTTTTTCGTTGTTTTTTTTTACATTTTTAAACGGAGGAGGCGGGGGTGGATAGGAATGGAGGTTTAATTAGACTAATTAGACTAATAGATAGTCTAGAATCGAGTGTCAAGAGTCATTTTTGGAGGGTGGATCTTTTTTTTTAATTTTAAATCAGCAATACTGTGTAATAAGGGTTTCTTAAACCATAACACAATACCTCGTGATCCGGACAAAAGGCCGACATGGACAAAGGCCGACATAAATAATGCCGTATGAAAGGCTGATTGGAGGGGTGGGGTCTTTGGTATTTATTTTTCTTCCCATTTAGGTAACATATTCAACTGTGAAAAAAAAAAGTTTTTTTTTAAAATCTCAAGGTCGTCCCTTTAATATTCAGTCGATCAATTACTATATTATTTAACGCCATTGTGACATTTCTTTCTACTCTGCGCTACCTGTGTATTCCTACTCCCATCTGCTCATTACCCCCTTGATTAATTACCCTCTTGTCAATCACTCGCCCTTTCTTCTCCTGAGTATACATATTTTACTTACACATATCCCTACTCATCTCATTACCCCGCGTCCTATCTCTACTCCTACCTCTAAACATAATCTTTAATGTTTCCAGCAGCTATAGGGCTTGTAAGTAGGTAACTACTTCTCGTTCTCGTACTATGCATCTAGTAGATTTCGAGACCGTAGACTTACAAGCCCTATTCCATCCATATTGCAGCTCCAAATTTACCAATGATTAAAAACAAAACAACGGTTATTCCTATACACATGTATTACAACACACTTATCTTACAAACACTGATCTCTAACGTGAATGTAAGCGACCTTGTGTGCGGTATGTAACCGTCACGCTTGACACTACACAGCGCTGGGTGTGTTTAACATAAGAAGATAGATTTGTATTATGTTACGTCATATAATCTGGACCCGTCACGTCTTATAGAGGCATGGTGTACGTTACGCTTCAGTGATAACCTACGTCTAATCGCCGTAGAGGCATGGTGTACTCAAATGCAGTGTGTCTAAAACGATCCTGGAGTAATAACGTCGTAGTAAAGTAAGTAAAGTTCCCTTCAAACCTGATTGTTTTGGGGGCAGGTGACGTAGAGTTCACCTGTTTTCTGTTTATATGAAGGGATAGTGTGGTCAGCACTATGCCCAGCCGCCTTTACTTTCCCTAACGTGAGTTGGTACCCATCAGAGCTGGGTGGACTCTGGTCTACTGACTTGAACCCGGATTTGAACTCGAAACTTACGGGTTAGCAGTCCAGCTCTCTACCGCTAGGCCTCTCCGTACCATTAGTCCTACAATTCTGTTCAGTTAATTAGTATTTAATTGGTTATAAGGAAACGATGCTATACATCTATCACATTTTTGGCGGCGGGGAATGGAGAAGGGGGGGGGGGGTTGGGTGGAAGATATAGTCTTGTATTCCAGTGTGCTATATTTGGACTGTGATGGGTATTAAAGAAAAAATCCTCCCGGATAATGGAGAAGGTGGGCCGGGGAGGGGTGTTTGGGTGGACGATATAGTTCATATCGGAACCTTCGAGACACATGCAATGGTTAACTGGCAAACTGTTTGCCACATTTTTTTTTTTTAGGAACACGAATATGGTAAACCTGTTAACATAACTAGCAATATAATTTATTGTACATGCAGGATAAAACTTTGTGGCTCAATTATCACGGTTTCTTTCTGATATTTTTCACCTATGCAGTGCCCTCCCAGAAAAATGCATCAAAGAAACACTCATCATTTCCAAAAATAATATCCAAAATAATGTAGGGGATGAAAATATAACTAAAATTAAAAAAAAAACTGGTTTAAATTTAAATTAAAAAAAAAACGACTGCACATAACTTTAAAAATATTACGTAACATAACGCTTTTATCAACCTTCTCATTACTGTTCGATATTTTTTTTTAAATTAATTGAAATGTTACCGTCATACCACGACTAAGGAGAAGTGACTTGGCGGTAGGTACGACCTAGTTTCCACTTTGAAACATCTAGATCAGTAGATCTTAACCCGAGTTCGATCGAACCCCATCGGTTCGGTAAATCAGTCTCAAGGGGTTTGGCGGAGGTCAAGACACACACCCAACTTATCTAAATCACGATCGGATTCTGTCGGTGCAGACAATAGAACTATTTACAAGGGTTCGGTGACTGCGCTTATGAAACTGATGGGTTTCGGTATCCTCCAAAAAGGTTAAGAACCACGGATCAAGACTTATATTTTGTACGTACGTCAGGGGCAGCAATAACGTAAATTTACCCTTGTTATGAATCTTCTAACTACCCTCATGCTTTGAAACAGGGACATTCAGACCTCAAATATTCAAACTATTTCTCACGCGTTCATTTCTCACTTCGATCTAAAATCGATTCCTCTCAAATCAGTTCTATGCGCTTTTTAAAAACGTGGTTTCTTTATTAACAAGCGTCGTATTCAACCACCTTTTGAACTGTTTTCAACTGCTACGGTATCGTCTCCCCTACTTCGGGTGTAAAAATTCGCCCCCCGCCTGTCAATGGTATATTCCTAATCCGGTGCTTATGACAGAGTTGTCGCGCCTAGCGCTCCACGATATACCGGCTACGCTTTTGTCATTTGAAATAAAAGACAGGTGCCAAACGGGGACGAATTAAAAAAAAATACTGTTGAAGACCTTGGCCTATGAAGAAGCGGAAGGTTCAGTGGTACAATCATAGTCTGTTTGTTACCGTAGTGTGTCTTATTTTTATTCCGCATTGGTTGGTGCATATGCAATGTTGTGTGCAATTTTCTTTTTTTGCCGTTCGGATTAAAAAAATACTATCGTGAAGTAAGTACAAGATTCATACATTACTAAACATCTAGACCTAGTCAGTAAAATTATCATTCTGGGTAGGTGAAGTAGAGTTCAACTGTTCAATACACCTAACCTAAACCGAAAATCAACTACCCTAAACCATATCCCAGCTCAACTACTAGATCATACACCAGATAACGAAAAATGGGAATAACTAAACGAGACTTTCTTAGCTAGATAACGGGTATAAAAAACTAGATCTACATTTTAATTTGTTAAAGATTTTATGATCAAAGTATGAATATTTAAATTCGTTTTTTATACTTTAATGGGACATGTGTTGCATCATGCGTAGCCGCATGATATTGAAGTTTCGCTTCACTGATTATTACCGTTCCATGTGTTAAGTTTAACTGGCAATAACATAAAGGTTAAACTGGCTAGCACGTAATAGGTTAACTGGCTATGATATAATGGGTTAACTGGCTAATATATAATGGGTTAACTGGCTAATATAAATTGGTTAACTGGCTAATATAAAATAGGTTAACTGGCTTATATATAATGGGGTAAATGGCTAATATAAGATGTGTTAACTGACTAATATAAGATGGGTTAACTGGCTAATATATAATTGGTTAACTGGCTAATATAAGATGGGTTAACTGACTAATATAAAGTGGGTTAACTGGTAGGTATGTAATGGGTTAACTGGCTAATAGGTTATGGGTTAATTGGCTTACATGTTATTAGTTAACTGGCAAATATAAGATGGGTTAACTGGCTAATAGTTTATGGGTTTACTGGATGATATATTTTGGGTTAACTGCTCAATATATTATAGGTTAACTGGCTAATAGGTTATGGGTTAACTGGCTTATGTATTATGGGTTAACTGGTTTATATGTTATTAATTAACTGGCTACCACCTGTTGGGCTAACTGGCTACCTCGTGTTGGGCTAACTGGCTACCTCGTGTTGGGCTAACTGGCTACCTCGTGTTGGGCTAACTGGCTACCTCGTGTTGGGCTAACTGTCTACCACCTGTTGGGCTAACTGGCTACCACCTGTTGGGCTAACTGGCTACCTCGTGTTGGGCTAACTGGCTACCTCGTGTTGGGCTAACTGGCTACCTCGTGTTGGGCTAACTGGCTACCTCGTGTTGGGCTAACTGGCTACCTCGTGTTGGGCTAACTGGCTAC
This sequence comes from Physella acuta, assembly GCF_028476545.2. Taxonomy (NCBI): domain Eukaryota; kingdom Metazoa; phylum Mollusca; class Gastropoda; family Physidae; genus Physella; species Physella acuta. The sequence goes on along the minus strand of NW_026732698.1, from coordinate 143,965 downwards.
CTCGTGTTGGGCTAACTGGCTACCTCGTGTTGGGCTAACTGTCTACCACCTGTTGGGATAACTGACCCCCCTGACACCCCCTAACACCCCCTGATACCCACGTGACCAGCACACTGACACAACGCCAACCACGTGATGTTTAACCACCAACCTGGTCACAACCCACCTACCGCGACTAACCCGCCCCTCTACATTATACCCTAACTTAACCACTGACAACATTGACATGACACCAACTGGGAGCTGTCAATTCAGATTTACCGCCTCGTTATGGTGCTCGTGAATTCAGTCATGCGTGAACGTTTTTTTTTTTTAAATATTTCCGACCGTACGAGCGAAAATATCGTAACACTATGGTCCACGGCATGCTTAGGCTGGGTGGTAGGGTGTATAAACATTACCGGTACGTTGGGTCGCGAAGTATTGGTAGGATACGATAGTCGAGTTGATATACTAGACAGGATGTTTACATGTGTTAGTGTTTATTTCGTTACAAATGTTATGCTTGGATTACCATAAATATTCTTTTATTATCAGGAAAAGGTATGTTTAAAAAAAACAGTAAGAGTTGTTTGACGCTAATAAATAATGAGGTAAATAATTCCCATTCAAATATCCAAGGGACAAAACCCGATATGATCTCCATTAGTCGTTAAATGAATTACGTTGAACCACAACAGAATAAGAAATTTAATTGTATTCTAAAATTAAGTATAATATTATGTAGGTAGTAATTTAAGTTCATGTTTAATTTGTTCAAATGTAATGATTATATTTTCACTTTATTTATCTAAAAACAAAAAACGATAACCATTACTACATATTTAAATGTATAAATATTCCACTCGCCAAACATTTGTTATTGAGTATTAATGTCCAAAATATGGAAAAGACTTTTATTGTCTTTCAGTTACAGAAAAAAAATATTTAGAAAACCTGTTTTTCATTATAAGGCAAAGTGAAAAAAGAAGGAGCAAAAAATTATAAAGAAAAGCATTCATAATTCAGCAGCTGTTGTAATCAATGGATAACGCTCGGTCCAAAGGCTTACCTAGACCACACGATTGTAGACTTTCCACTCAATTTCACCGTCTCACTGGATGACATTACCCTTTACAAAGACGATTATTCTACTTAGTATGTCTAGTAAGGACTTTTAACACAGCAGTACGCATCGCAAGAGAAAACAAACGTGAATTATATATATATATATATATATATATATATATATATATATATATATATATATATATATATATATATATATATATATATATATATATATATATATCGGAGATACGCGACGACTATGTGTATTGTCTTGAGAACATTATCTGAATATATGGAAGACAACGTCAGAAATAGCTAGAATAATAGAAACATTTGAAAATTTGTAGAGATTTGTTAAGTGGATATGTGGATAATCCTTGGCTGTAGTAATCCTAGATTGCTACAATCCTAGATTGTTATAATCCTGGATTGTTATAATCCTGGATTGTTTTAACCCTAGATTGTTAAAATCCTAGATTGTTATCATCCTGGATTGTTATAATTCTAGATTGTTATAATCCTGGATTGTTATAATAATAAATTTTTATAATCCAAAAATTGTTATAATCCTATATTATTATAATCCTAGTTTATTATAATCCTGGATTGACTCAGTCATCGGGGTGTGACCCAAATTGTTTTGTTTAAAACGCACCCACCGGCGAAACATCCCCCCTCCTTGTCAACCCCTCCCCCACTCCCCTCTCTCTTGCACTTCAGCCTGGTTTCGTCAGAGTCAGGCTAATTGGGTCGGTGCCGTAACAAGGACAGGAAACTCCCAGGGATTTCTCCACGTCACGTGGTCTCCAGCAGGCTTACAGAAGTAATCGCCGGCTGCCCGGAGCCCGGTGCCACATGCCTTAAAGATGATCTCGTCATTCACGCAGAAGTGCCAGAGTTTTTTTTTTCCTGAGATCGCGACGATTTGACTGTTTGGATATTTATTTTTAGTAAAAGTACACATGAGGCAGTTTTATTTTTATCTCGTCTTTTACGTGTTTAGAAGTTGCGCTTTAAAATTCAGGTTTTCTATTGCCGAACGGATTATAGAATAATATAAAGTGTCTGTTATTTTACTCCGAAAGGGATGGGGGACGCTATTTGAAACTTTCGGAAGCGGAGGGAGCGGACACAGGATGAAGTATAATATATTTGGTATATGAATTATATTTTGTTTTCGGGGGTGCGGGGGGGGGGGGGGGTGTTGATATGTCCCTTAAAACTGATCTAATCTGCCCCGAAATAATGACTTACTGCGTCTCTAAATGATGATCTAATATACCCTGAATTAAAAGCCCATTGAATCCAGAAATAATGATCTAATATGTCCTTAAATAAGAAGGCCCTATCTAAGCTGTCCTTAGATACTGACTAGGTGTGTTTCTAATTACCGAAGTTGTGTCTTTAAGTACTACTCTTTTTGACCATGAACAGAGAAAATACACATCAAACTTTTGACTTAAAAACGTTATGGTTTTACTAGAAAATTTGGTTACGTTAAATATAGATCTACTACCAAACTGTTTTCATTGGCTGGCATAACAGGGGGTTGTAGAAGTCTCAGATAAATGATGTACACCTGCTTTCTTCATTACCAGCAACGTTTTTTACATTCTGAAAAGCAATTAGGTTATTCATGCTACATATTCATCACTCATGACCTTGAATTGTCTTGACCTTGACCTGGTTTATTCCGAGCATATTCAGCTGCAGTGGCGTGTGAGTTAAGTCCGCTGATGAGCAGCTTATCACCGCGGTCACGTGACCGGTCCTGACACCTGCCTAAAGTACACCCCCCCTCCCCCCACTAGAGCTCACGTCAGGTGAAGGTGCTGTCGCAGAGTACTCACCGACATGGCTCACGCGCGAGCCAGTTGGGTGATGCGTGTCGTTAAATCGTTACGGGAGTTGTTTGTCATTCATGGGTGGGGGGGGGGGGGAAGGTTGGTTTGTGTACGTGAGGCGTATCAGTATAGAAGGGGGGGTGTCGTGAGAAAATAGGGAAGGGAAGTAACTTAAACGAGCTGGATTCACAAGTCATTAGCTAAATATATACATAAATTTAATACGGAGCGTAGTTATACATATATATATATATATATATATATATATATATATATATATATATATATATATATATATATATATATATATATATATATATATATCCTAATATATAAAAGCCCATGTGCGCACTTCTCTCTCTCTCTCTCTCTCTCTCTCTCTCTCTCTGTCTGTCCGCAAAATATTTTCGTCGGACATCACATCAGAAACTGCAGCGATATATGAAGAACTTTATACGGACTTTTGTTGAAAATAATCTGTTAGATGTATAACCACAATTTTATTTAAAGAAGAAAAATAAAAAATAAAGGCGTATTCGAATGTAAAAAAAACAATTTTAATAATGCAACCGGAAAAGTGTTTGAACTTGGGACAAGAACGCATTTAACAATGACGTCGCTTATTGAACTTGGGACAAGAACGCATTTAACAATGACGTCGCTTATTGTTTACACTAAAAAAAGAGCACGAAACTGATGACGTCATCTTCCGAGTTTAGAATAAAAAGAAATGAACTATTTCATTCAAATACGATTTAGAGCTATTTTACGCTATGAAATGTATACAATACGATTTTCTCGGCCTAAACTTAAAAAAATTATTTTATCTATTTGGATTCTAGATCTAGAGATTCTAGATCTAGATATTCTAAATCATCTAAATCTAGAGATTCAAGATCATCTAGATCTAGAGATTCTAGATCACCTAGATCTAGAGATTCTAGATCTAGATCTAGATAATCTAGATCTACGGAAAAACTAGAGTTACACAGGTGTCGACCCTACCTAGATCTAGAATCTATTCAAATAATACATTTCTATACTAAAGTATTTCAGGCCTTAATTACTTTATTGAAATCTTTGTTTATCTATGCAATTTGCTAATCTCTATAATATATACAGCTAAGTTGTCGGGTGCCCGATTGGGCACTTCCCGGCGCCGCAGGCGCTTCAAATTTGGCAGGATCTTGCCTTGGGGCGACAGAACACGGGGGCCGGTTGGCCGAAAAGTCTACGATGAGGGGGTCAAAACTGACCTCGACTGACCGGCGCCTTATATGGGCGAATTAATTAAGTATTCAAATTCTCATTGTTTTAGAAAGCCTAAGCGAAGCTGGGCAGCATGCCTAGTATATATATATATATATATATATATATATATATATATATATATATATATATATATATATATATATATATATATATATATATATATATATATATACGATTTATGTGCATTGGGGGTGTGTTACGATCGCTAAATAAATCTCTTAAAAATCAATATATATATATATATATATATATATATATATATATATATATATATATATATATATATATATATATATATATTCATGTCAAAGAGGCCTACTGCTAAAGGGCAAATACAATTTCTGATGATCAGTGTTTGATAAGTTTTATGAAAGATTGATCCTTTGAACGGAAACTAGATTTAGAGCTTTGCTTGGCATAATATATGCAGCAGATCAAAAGCTTAAGACGGCTGGAACAAAAAATTCTGTGAGTTAACCTAGTTGTCTGGTAATCAAGTGCATGCTTATAATAGCAAGTTTAGACAGGTAATCGTAGTATTGAATCCAGCATATAATCATATATATATATATATATATATATATATATATATATATATATATATATATATATATATGTATATATATATATATATATATATATATATATATTTATGTATATATATATATATATATATATATATATATATATATATATATATATATATATATATATATATATATATATATATATATATATATATATATATATATATTGCTTAAAACACGGCAGGCAAGAGTTTTCGGTGCTGTGATAAGTTCGAAGCCTGTTACTAATCTAACCATTTTAGGTTTATACTCACTACCTGTGTATACACATGCTGTTAAAATAACGTCAATATTTCTAGGAGTTAACCCCACATACACTACGTCAATCGATGTACATTTTCTGTTTGATTTCCTAGTATTAGGGCCCTTCAGGGCGGTTAAACTACATTTCTCACGCATACAACGGATAACGACTACAGGTGCTGTGGGTATACAAGAATGCCGGCAAACGCCAGCCGGAAAATTCCGGCATCTCCTTAGCACCGGCTACGAACGCAAAGAAATAAACAAAACCGGGCATCAGATTTCGTGATGTTTTCATTTCGTTACCCTTTTCTTCATTCTTTTAAAAAAATATTTCCCTCTGGGAAGAAATAAATACCTCTGATGTGTTTAGTTAGAGAATAGACTAGTTTGTTGTGATGTCGGCATTTTATTTTGTTAGGATGTTGCCAATCGTTATTGGGTCGGCGCATTCCACTGAGTGACTTTTCAGCACAGTATAGAATATCTCGGTACATTTAAGCCACTGTTTTAAACCAATGATATGCATTCATCATTCGATATAAACACGGTGAAATACAATACGCGAATGATTTATTTGAAGAAAACAATTTCTATTTTAAATGGAAATTGAATTGTTTATTCAACGCTTTGTATAATATTCGTGTACTTAAATATCAATTGTCAGCTAAATGTTATCAAGTGCTTGTCATTATTTGATTTTATTTATAGAAAACATACTTTTTAACTCCTGAGTGTAAGAAAAACAGAGACATGTTACACAATTCATCATTATAACATTGAATTTATTGAATTTATTTCTATAATTAAACTATTTTAACAAGACACATGGTTGCTCTAGATGGGTTTCCAAACTATAGTCGGAGGGGGAGGGGTTCGCCAACTGGTAGACTAAACCACTAGCAATTAAAAAAACCCATAAATACTTAGAAAAATATCTGAAATTTGGCTTTACTAATATCACTGGAAATAGAATAGAGAAGAAACAATGCGTACCGAGAAAAGTTGTTCTCAGTCATTTTTACTTTTTAATTCTATATGAGTCGCGGGTATCATACTTTTTATAAAAGGGGTCACCACTCGAAAAATGGGAACCATTGCTCTAGACTGAAGTAATTTCAGGCATCCACTCGGATAAAAAAACGCACTAACTAAACGCACTAACAAACGCCGGTTCGAGCAAGTATAAGTTCTGCTGTGTGTAGTTATGATAGGTTGCGTGTATAGTATGACCTTTGCCCCGTTCACCTAGTCCCTTTCAATAAATCTCTCTGAGAGGTGTATAGATCTGATAGATGTAGGTCGTATACATATTGCTTTTTGGTTTTGGTCGGTCTCTGTGTATTATTGATTGATCTAGTGCTAATTTTAAAAAAAATCAGAATCGTGACCATTCTTAGTAATTGACTAATTGGGTGGATAAGTACTAGTGGAGAATAGACACAATTTAATTTAAGTTAACCACAAATTGTGTAAAAATATCAATATAAAATAAATTGTTTACAAATTATCAATATAAAACAAATTGTGTACAAATTATCAATATCAGTATAGTGCCGTATAGTTACTTCTTTAGACAAGAGGTGTAAAAGGGAGATAAACTAGCGTTTAATTCGTGGTTATTCGGTCAATTTTATGCCCGGTCGCCTTCATTTTACCAATTTTTAAGACAATCGTCGTATTATTTTCCGGTATTCGGAATTGAGAGTTTTGAATTCACATTCATGAGCTCTACTACTCTAACACGTTCTGCTGTCCCATAATACAATGACAACACTAATAATAATCATTAAAAAAGTTAAAAAAAAACACGTTTTCTGATTGAACTAAAAAGTAGAAAATAAATGCTATACATCACAATAATGCAAGCGATCACTCTAATATAAGCGATGAAAAACGTGGGGCGCCGAAGTAAAAGTTATATTACTATTGATTAGATAATACTATTGACTTTTATTAGGGAGCTTGTAGAGAGTCAACAGTATTAGAAACTGTAAGAAAATCACGGCTCCCCACGTTTTTGATCGCTTATAGTAGAGTGGTCGCAGCCTCCTCTTAGTTACCTCCTGTAAGTTTAAAGTCGGTTCAAACTTAATTATCTGCCCCTAATAGCCGTCACTAAACCTGGCTATACGGTTTGTAAACATTAACGTGACCACAGCTCAGCAGACCATGTGGGGGTGGGGTAGGGTGGTAGTGATAGTGATAGAGAGAAAGAGAGGGGACTGTAAGGAGGCGCTTGCAGCTTGTTTTCTAACGGCTCGCAGAGGAGAATTATATATATAGATTATATAGCGGTCTAAAATGCTCAATAAAATGTTTCCATGGATCAATTTAGTAATAATAACAATTGAATATTCTATTGTCATCCAAAAACAAAGCTTCCCTGAAATTTTCATCGCGCTAGCTAACTGGGAAGTGCCAGAAATTTCGATCGCAAGATTTGATTGGAAAGACAGAGACGAAAGCAAGTTAAAGAAAACGTGGGAAAAACCAACGAAATAACAGAATAGATTGATACTAATTTTGATTAATGTGTTGACTGTACTAGTGTTAGACCTCTTCTAAATAGAATACGAATACAATTATACGTAATATAAGTTTCATGAATTTCGGTATGACCTCTTTCTGTTCCCGTGGTAATAGGTAACTCTTCACTGTATCTAAACAATAATTAAATTAAAACTAAGTTATATAGCACTTTTCATCATGATTATAATTTTATGTTGTAGAAGTATTAAATTTAACTATTATTTTAGTATTCACTTCTCATTTTATTTGAATCAAGCAAATACTGTCGAGGATATTTATAATTCATTTTTATTGTTCAATACTCTTTAAGTGAAAAAAAATTAAGACAATGAAATATATATTTTATTTTCGTCGATTTCCTACTATAACATCTAAAAGAACAATGCCGCTCTTTAAATATTAATTACCATATTTATTTTTGAAAAAAAACAACAATTGCTTAAAAAACAATCACTTAACTATCCCCCTCAGCTGCGTTATCGTTGGTGTCACACTCCTTTCTTCTTCTTCGTTCTTAATTTTAGTGTAGGAAAGGATCCCCTCCGGCATAATTAAGAATACGTGCCAACTTGTTATGCGCCATTGAGGCCATTGACTCCGATTTCAGCCTGCTTTTCTTTTTGGATTTGCTTCCAACCAAGAACAAACTACAAGGCAGAAGTTGTTTGATTTTGGAGTTGTCTCTCCTAGAAGAGTGGCTGTCCCCAGCTAACAAGCCTCACCCGCCCGAGAGTTTGAACTCGAGACTTTTCGGTTTAGCAACCATGAGCTTTACCAACTCGACCACGCTGATCCCTGGTGTCACACTGACACGGCGAGAAAGTGCTAACGTTGCTGAGCGGAAGTGACACCCATGCTGCCCAGCCCACTCAAGCAGTGCAGTGTCGAAGAAAAGATCCCGCCGTCTGCTTCATCAATTATTGACGTCTGGGATTCAGCAAAGTCTTGACCGAAGCCCTACGCTTTTGAGTCGGGAACCTATTTCTGGTGCAGGTTGTTAAAAAATACTTCTGTATAATGTAAGGCTTTTTAAAGATTTTTTTTTCGGCACCCTAACCTTTAACGTCATGAATTGTAACATAGTGGTTCAACCGAACCCTTCCTCTTCATACAATGTCTCACATTATTACACCCGAACACTCCTTTTTCATACAACCCGTCGGACATTGTTATACCCGAACCAGTGGCGTAGGCAGGTGGGGTTAGGGGGGGGGGGTCATAAACCCCATAGACCCCTCGGTATATAGAAAAAGTATGAGGGGGGTGGAAATCGAAAGTTTGAGGGGGGTGCAAATCGAAAGTTTGAGGGGGTGGGTGCAAATCGAAAGTTTGAGGGGGGGGGGGGGTGCAAATCGAAAGTTTGTCCCCGGGTAAAAATTGGAACCCCCCCCCCACCCCCAACCCCCTTGAGACGATCCTGGCTACGCCACTGGCCCGAACCCTTCTTCAAACAACCCTTCACACATTGTTATACCCGAACCTTTTCCTTTCATACAACACGTAGCACTTTTTTTTTACAGCGAAACCCTTTTTCTTTATAGGCCTACTACCTCCTTCCCTACGAAAAATATATTTTTTTCTAATATGCTTTTTCTTTTTTTAATATTCACTGAGGTGGATCAAAGTTAGCTAGATTGATTAGGTTTTGTTTCAATCTGCGCCAGAAATAAATCAATGACGTGCGGTATCAAATCTATTTTCATTTAAAAAAAAATAGTTCTCTACAAAAATGTGTAGTCACACTTTCTTCATCACGCGGCTTCGTCGTCTTGTCATAAAAGTCTAAATTTATCTCAACTGATCTGCTACTGTATGAGATCATGCTAGTTGATGCAGTTAACGCGAGTCAATTATGGGCAATTACTGAACATCAGGGAACTAAAATTACTTGAAAACCTCTGACAGTCTCGCCTTGTTATAGTGCTATGGGTGGGATATAGAAACAAATTGTAGAGGACTGCAATAACTTGAGAACCTCTGACAGGCTCGCCTTGTTATAGTGGTACGGGTGGGATATAGAAGCGTATTGAGCACCAAGAGACTGCAATAATTTGAGAATCTCTGAAGCCTCGGTTACACGCAGTGGGGTGGGTGGGGTAAAGAAACGTATTGAGCACCAAGAGACTGGACTGCAATAACTTGAGATCCTCTGGCAGGCTCGGCTAGAAAAAAAAAACTTATTGAGCACCAATAGACTAATAGCTTGAGAACCTATGACATGCTGGCTTTGATGCAATGATATGGATGGGGGTGAAAAAACGATTGGAGCACCAAGGACTGCAATAACTTGAGAACCTACGGCAGGCTCGGTTTGTTGGAGGTATTAGTGGAGTAAGGAAAATTATTGTAGAGGACAAAGAAACTAAAATAACTTGAGAACCTCTGACAACCTCGGTTTGACGCAGTGTGCGGGTGGGGGTAAAGAAACATTAAACACCAAGGGACTGCATTAATTTAAGAACTTCTGGCAAGTTCAGCTCGATGCAGCGATATAGGTCAGGTAAACCAATTTATTTAACAACAGGAAACTGTAATAACTCGAGAACCTTTGAAATGCTGCCCTTAATCCAGTAATATGGGTCAGGTAAAGGAAATTGTTGAACACCAAGAGACTGGAATAATTTGAGAACCTCTGACAGACTTGGCTTGACGCAATGGGTGGGTGGGGTAAATAAATTACGTAGAGGACTGAAATAACCCTAGAACCTCTGACAGACTTGGCTTGACGCAATGGGTGGGTGGGGTAAAGAAATTACGTAGACGACTGAAATAACCCTAGAACCTCTGGCAGCCTCGGTTTGATGCAGTGGGTGGGTGGGGTAAGACCAGTTGGTGGGTGGGGTAAAGAAATGACGTTGAGGACTGAAATAACTCTAGAACCTCTGGCAGCCTCGGTTTGATGCAGTGGGTTGGTGGGGTAAGACCAGTTGGTGCGTGGGTAAAGAAATTACGTAGAGGACTGAAAATAACCCTAGAACCCCTGGCAGCCTCGGTTTGATGCAGTGGGTGGGTGGGGTAAGACCAGTTGGTGCGTGGGGTAAAGAAATTAGACGACTAAAATAACCCTAGAACCTCTAACAGCCTGGGTTTGACGCAATGGGCTGGAGTGGATGAAGAGAAGCGAACAAGCTGACATCTAGCATTAATCTCCAACAAAGATTTTTCCCAACACAATCATTCAGAACACGAATCATCTATTAACGGATAATAAGTTCAAGGAAGAAACCGAAAATAAATGTACTTTTTGTCGCGTCGTTTTTTTTTAGAGAGGATTCCTCTTGAAATGTGACATTTATAATATCAGATGTTGCTTCTAAAAATGTCGAATCGTGTTGGAGTTTCCCAAATTTTTTACTTGCATTGACCACGTGATCTGTACTTCCTGTTTTTTTTTTTCAAAACACCAGGGATAAGTTAAAAAGATAGTGCCGGAAAAAAAAATCGCGATATTTGGTGCAACTTAATATGGTGGAACTGTAGGCTCAAAATTAAAATTTAAACATCGTACAGAAAAATAATCTCACACTTTATAATCTTATTGTCCGAGACTTATCAGTTTGTTTAGCATTATGTAATTTATTAGCCTGCTTCTGAATTTGATCAAAATATTACTGGACAACTTACATTATATCGAAAATTGTGTTTTCAAATATCAAGAATTTTCCGTAAACCAGAGTTTCGGTGAGTTAGTCTCAGGGGTTCACTCTTCTAGGAGAGACAAATCCAAAATCAAACCTCTGCCGTCTTGTAGTTTGTTCTTGTTGGACAAAGGCTATGGAAGCAAATCCAAAAAGAAAAACAGGCTGAAATCGGAGTCAATGGCCTCAATGGCTCATAACCAGTTGACACGTATCCTTAATTGTTTTGGAGGGGGTTCCTTTCCAACACTAAAATTGAGAACGAAGAAGAAGAAGAAGGCTCATAAAATCGGATTTTCTTAGTGTTCACAATAGAACTATTAGTAAGGGTTGGGTGCGTTTATGATACTTGTGGGGTTTGGTACCTATAAAAAGGTTAGAACCATTGTACTAAAGCTAACTGTTCTCTTTTAGTGTGAAAGTTCTCTGACTCTCAAAGACAAATATTCAAATGTTCATTAATTCATTTCATAATTATAAGCCAATGTCTTTTTTCGCATATAAGAAAATCAAAACATGAACGTAAAAATATATTGTGGTCAAGATTTGAGAGACCTTGATGAACTAGCTGGGTGAATATTGATTTATTTACCTGTAATGCTCATTCATGAGATGAAAGGACATTATTAAATACTCGTTTATCGCCCTTGGGAATTTATAAGTAGTTCTTGTTGTCATAAAGCGTTCGTCTGTTCCATGTTGAATATTCGATTTCCGTAAAACATATTGACATCCACTGCGGCAATTTGGATTCAAATACAAAGTTAAAAATAATTTGGGTTTTAACCCAATATAGAAGATACGGAAACACATTTAACCAAGTATTGATTACATTTACAAAGCATGTTATACGAGGACGTATAAACGGATGGGTACGTTATGTGAATAAGGTTAGCTAGTACGGGACAAGTAGATCGAATGAGCTCAATGGATGAGGAGAGGAAGACAAGACAGCAAGACAGGACAAGAAGACAGGGCAGGAAGACAGGACAGGAAGACAGGAAGACAGACAGGAAGACAGACAGGAAGACAGGACAGGAAGACAGGACAGGAAGACAGGACAGGAAGACAGGACAGGAAGACAGGACAGGAAGACAGGACAGGAAGACGGGACAGGAAGACAGAACAGGAAGACAGGACAGGAAGACAGGACAGGAAGACAGGACAGGAAGACAGGACAGTCTCAAGCAAATCACAGTAACATTAAGGGGTAAACTACTTGAAAACTAATCCGTTAATATTTACAAATTACTTGCAAACATTATTATCTTTATTTAATTAAGTAATCTGACATGTAACCTTGGTATATGAAGGGATAGTTTGGTCAACAATATACCTAACTGCTTTTACTTTCCCTAAACTGAGTTAGGTACCCCTCAGATCTGAGTGGACTCAGGGACGATCTACTCTACTTGGATTTTTACTTGATGCTTTCTGGTTAGCTATTTAGCGCTCTACCGCTAGGCCACGACGTCCCCTATCTCTATTTAACGCATATTCTTTTAACCATAGGACTTTCCTGTGCAAAATGTGTATCTTAATCTCAGACTATTCTTAACCAAAGGAACCCACTTAGCAGAGGCGTAGCGACCCTTCCCGGCGCCCGGGGACAAACTTTTCGATTTGCACCCCTCCCCTCAAACTTTCGATTTGCACCCCCCCTCAAGATTTTGATTTGCACCCCCCTCCCCCTCAAACTTTCGATTTGCACCCCCCCCCTCAAGATTTCGATTTGCACCCCTCAATTTTTCAATTTATTTTTCCAACCCATTTTGGCGCCCCCTATGGTCGGCGCCCGGGGACATGTGTGTGTGTGTCCCCCCGCCCCCCCCCCCCCCTCGCTACGCTACTGCTGCTTAGCATTGGTACGCTTAAAAAATTAACCTTGAACCGTACCTAGATAAAAGAATGCTCTTAACCTTGTACTGTTCTTAAATAAGGACTTACATTTAACCTTGAGACTTTCTCTCAACAAAAGAGTTCCAGGGCCACACACTTGAGAGAATTATCATGGGATTTCCTCCCTTGACCAACCGTTTAACTTTCTAACCCTTACAGTACGTCATTTAAATATTTAATGACTGCAACTGTTTAAATCAACAAGGGTTTTTCCCTGGACACTGGCACTACGTCATTTATCTACTACAGTTTAAGTATGGTTCGCATTTTACCTATTACAAGATTCAACTCTGGACACTAGAGCTACGTCATTTATCCAGTACAGTTATAATATTTTACCTCTTACAACATTCAACTCTGGACACTAAAGCTACGTCATTTATCCACTACAGTTTATCTATGGTTCGGCCTTTACCTATTAGAAGATTCAACTCTGAACACTAGAGCTACGTCCTTTATCCGGTACAGTTTTAATCTGGTTCGCATTTTACCTCTTACAACATTCAACTCTGGACATTTAAACTACTTCATTTATCTACTTCAGTTTAGATATTGTTCGCATTTTATCTATTACAACATTCAATTCTGGAAACTAGGGCTACGTCATTTATCCAATTTACAGTTTAAATATGGTTCGCATTTTACCAACTACGACATCCAATTTAACTCGAGGCACTAGCGCGACGCTTTATCCAACTACAATACATAATTGGTTCACGCTATACCTACTAATATGTTAAAAACCACTGTCAAAAAATGTGATGCCAGTCATTGCGAAATGAGTTATTTCTTCTGAATGTCTTGGAAAAGGTACATGAGTTTAACACACTACATCAAGGTAGCACACTACATCAAATTAACACACTACATCAAAGTAGCGCACTACATCAAATTAACACACTACATCAAAGTAGCAAAGTGCATCAACGTAGCACACTACATCAAATTAACACACTACATCAAATTAACACACTACATCAAATTAACACACTACATCAAAGTAGCACACTACATCAAATTAACACACTACATCAAAGTAGCAAAGTGCATCAACGTAGCACACTACATCAAATTAACACACTACATCAAAGTAGCACACTACATCAAATTAACACACCACATCAAATTAACACACTACATCAAAGTAGCACACTACATCAAATTAACACACTACATCAAAGTAGCAAAGTACATCAACGTAGCACACTACATCAAATTAACACTCTACATCAAATTAACACTCTACATCAAAGTAGCACACTGCATCAAAGTAGCGCACTACATCAAAGAAACACATTACATCAAATTGAACTCTACATCATAGTAGCACACTATATCAAAGCTGAATTCTGAATGTCTTGGAAAAGGTACATGAGTTTAACACACTACATCAAGGTAGCACACTACATCAAATTAACACACTACATCAAAGTAGCGCACTACATCAAATTAACACACTACATCAAAGTAGCAAAGTGCATCAACGTAGCACACTACATCAAATTAACACACTACATCAAATTAACACACTACATCAAATTAACACACTACATCAAAGTAGCACACTACATCAAATTAACACACTACATCAAAGTAGCAAAGTGCATCAACGTAGCACACTACATCAAATTAACACACTACATCAAAGTAGCACACTACATCAAATTAACTACGACATCCACTACATCAAATTAACACTCTACATCAAATTAACACTCTACATCAAAGTAGCACACTGCATCAAAGTAGCGCACTACATCAAAGAAGCACATTACATCAAATTGAACTCTACATCATAGTAGCACACTATATCAAAGCAACACAATATATCAAACTGACAAACTATTTTAGTTTGGTATAAAGTACGCCATTTCGGCTCAGTTCAATATAATGTTTAGCCTTAATGACACCACTTATATGTTATCTAGATACTTAGATATAAATGGTTCACATTACAATCTTTGTTCTTTTTCATTTTTGCACTTTCTCGTATACGAAGTATTGTAATAGTACAAAAAATCGAAATTGAGATTTTCACAAATTTCGCCGTTTTACACCTCTCTGAGTCGGAAAAACTTAGTTTTGCAAATTTTTCGGTATGTCTGTGTGTGTGTGTATGTGTATGTGTATGGGTGTTTAAGTCTGTGAACCCGATAACTTGAGAACTTTTACAGCTAGGTTGATGACATTTTATATAGAAGTATTATGTTAAATTTGTATAAACTTTTTAGCGATTTCCGGTAACCAGAATTGAAATTCTATTCTCTTTCGGTTTTTAAAAAGCCGATAACTTGAATACTGTTTATGACAGCGATATTTCTCATGGTGGTAAAATATCTAATTCTCTGTTTTCTGTCAAATTTTGAGTAATTTCCGGTGACCGGAACGGAAGTAGTACTTTACGTTACATCCGATTTCTAAAAAAAAAACGCATATGAATTTATATAAGTACTAATGTTCCTCACTATTATACACGCCTTGCTTGTGGTTTACATGGTGCGCAATTATGTAAAAATTGAATAAAAAGCATGTCTATATCCCGAGTTGCCATCCCCCTTAGTGTTATATAAGAATATTCGAGAAAGTTTAGGGGAGTTCACTCCCGCTTTTTTTCCCCACTGAAACTTGTGGTAGTGCCAATATTGTTTTTATTCGTTATCATGGTGTTTGCAATACTGACAAAATTGTTTTTATTGCCATAGAGTTTACGCTACTTCAAGTACTTGCAATAATGACAGAATTGTTTTCATTGTCATAGAGCTTGCACTATTTCACCTTCTTGCACTACCGAAATTGTTTTCGCTGTATAAGGTTTTCGCTACAGGCAATCCATGTTTATGTTATCCAACTCTAAACGTACTCCGATGAACGCCCCTTCCGCCACACAACGCTCCGCTGGTCTGCCGCTAGTCACAGAGTCTGTTCGGAGTCTCCAAGGAATCGTAAACTTCCCATCAGATACAATCTGCTAATAGCCTCGTAAGATTGGTGCCAGAATAAAAAATGTGTTTACAGGTTAAAAATAACATCTGTGTTAATTTATTCTGAAAACGTTGGATGATACTCGCATTCGTCGTAATAAAAGTCTAGATTAGTAGGTCTAAATGTTCACCTCAACATTAATGTAGGTCTTGATTAGTTGGTCTACATTTTCATGTCAACATTAATGTGGGTCTAAATTTTCATGTCGACAATCAATTTGGGTCTAGATAAGTGGGTCTACATTTTCACAGTAACATTTGTGTAGGTCTAAATTTTCATGTCGACATTCAGTGTGGGTCTAGATTAGTGGGTCTCAATTTTCTTGGTAACAATCAATAGGGCTCTCGATATGTTGGTCTAAATTTTATTGTTAACAACTAATGTAGATCTAGATTAATGTGTCTAAAATGGCACGTGCACATTACCACTGTAAGTATTATGTGAAAAGTAGGACCAGTGCTATTTATATATGGACAGTGAAAGTAGTCGACTATTGTCTTCAAATTATACATTTTAGTATTGACTTTCAATCACATATACCGTAACACTGATAAGTTGTTTTTCCCCAGAAAATAAGATAAATTCTCTAAGATTTCCAAATAACACATTTGAAATAAATGGAAAACTCATTCACATTAACACGAAAACTTTGAGATCGTCTAATTTTAATTCATTTCACTAAGTCTAGTTGTTAAGAAAGATAATTTCCTATCAAACACGTTCCGCAGAAAATATAGCATGTATATTTATCAAAGAAAGGATACCCGTATTGATCCACTACAGCTCACCACACCTAACCTAGCCTTGTGCTTAGTCAGATGAAAACAACTGCAGACATATAGTAAACATCTTCAGCAGCGGTCCCACCCCACCCCATAAATGGTCCCACCCCACCCCATAAAACATGATTGATAACTCAATGTCTGGCTGAAATATGGCCGCCCAGCCATCCACGTGACCAGGTCAACCAAACGATGTATACTTCCGGTGAAGTAGGTTTCAGGGACTGTGAAGTCAATGTGTGTTTGTGATGTATGGTCTTCATATTGATTCGGTTGTATTGCTATGCGTGGAGTGGTTAATTTCACGAAGGTGTTGTTTTATTTTTCTGGTGTTCAAGTTGTTTTCGACGTGGCCTAGATAAGCTACCTATTTGAAAAATAAGTCAGAATCGGTTTAATTGCGATGCGTTGATTGGTTAATTTCACGAAGGTGTTGTTTTAGTGTTCTGGTGTTGAAGTTGTTTTTGACGTGGCCTAAATAAGTTGCCTGTATGAAAACTAAGTCGGAATTAAAAAAAAAATATGCTGCCAGTTTGAACACTAAGTCAAAGAAAAAAAAATCATCAAGATAATTCAATAAATGTTTGTTTTTGACGTGACCTAAATAAGCTGCTTGTTTGAACACAAAGTTAAAAAAAAACAAAAAAAAAAAAAAAAAAAAAAAAACATCAAGATAATTCAAGAAATGTTTGTTTTTGACGTGGTCTAAATAAGCTGCTTGTTTGAACACTAAGTCAAAATTAAAAAAATAAATAAAAGAAACCCAAAGTTTTTGTTTGTTTTTTGACGGGGCCCTAAATAAGCTGACTGTTTGAATACCAAGTCAAAATTAAATTAAAAAAAAAACAAACATCACGATAATGCAAATATTTTTTGTTTATTTTTGACGTTGCCTTATAAACTATCTGTTGGAATACTAAGTCTGAGTGTTACAAAAATAAACTCATTAAAATGAATCACTGTATGTCTTCATAACGCTTTTAATTGTCTGTGTTTGCAGAGGCGTAGCGACCCCTCCCGGCGCCCGGGGACAAACTTTCGATTTGGCGCCCCCCCCCCCCTATATTTTTTATATTTATAATTCAAAATAGCAGCTAAAATGAGCTTATTTTGGCGCCCTTAATGTCGGCGCCCGGGGACATATGTACCCCCCTGCCCCCCGGTCGCTACGCCTCTGTGTGTTTGTCTTCATTTTATTTTCTAAACCATAATTTCCAATAAGAATCTACTATAGTGCTTTACGCTTAAGAGCGATTTTTTTTTCGTTCAGCGTACCTATAGAAAAATGGTAGAAACGATCAACATAGGAATGTTAATTTGGTACTAAAAACACTTTTCTACACACATGAACAGGCTGATCAAAGGTAGAGCTCAAACGCTGATCTATAGGGGAAAACTGTGTAGAAATATTTTTAGTACCAAATTAACAATCCTGGGGTTTCTCGTCTGTATAATTACTCGCGGTAAATTGGTTCTGGCGTAATCGCCGGTACTGCTTGAAAGGGTTAACAAAATGTTATTTACATTCTGTACTGTTTTTAGATTCGTTTTTTTATATTCTTCCCTCTATCGTCCATCTTTTTTTTCCTAATTAAATCAAACAATATCTCATTTTTTGTTAAATATAGTATGTTGATTTCAATAGTTGTTATATTAGGAGTTTAAATACAAGAATGCGCACTAAACATATATTTTATAACACACTTCTGAATATAATTAAGTGTAATTTATCATTCGATTTACGCTTATAAAGTAGATATTACGTTTACGTGCAATGCTAATTTATGAAAATGTTATATGAAAATGTGAACTATATTTCGATTAGGAATGAAAGTAGTTATTGTTTCTTTTAACAGCATCATTTGTTCTCATCTCCTAGTGCAAAACATAAGCCTGTTAATAGTTATTTTTTTATAAATATAATTCATATATATATATATATATATATATATATATATATATATATATATATATATATATATATATATATATATATATATATACATAGGCCGACCGACCCCTTATAATACATATATGTATTCAACAATATTTAGTTAATATTGTATGTAAGGTTGTAAATTCGCATCTACCAAAATAAAATCTCCCCAAAAAAAAAAACAACCCAACCCAACCCAACACCGAGTTTTATTTCCTACAGGAAGACCCTTGGGGTGAATTTAGAATTTCCTGGTACACTTCACGTCAATCTACGGCCCCCATCCCTTGACGTATACGGCACTTTTTCAAACTAATGGAATTAATGGAATGCTCGAGCATCGATGCCGTACGGGGAAGTACCGATTGATGACAGAAATCTTTATGTAAGAATTTCTCTACATTGCCCCCGTCCCCTTTTTCTCCATGTATAGATAGGTATAGATGTGTATGTCTTAATGTAGAAACATACCAATATATATGTATATATATAATTATATATATATATATATATATATATATATATATATATATATATATATATATATATATATATATATATATATATATATATATATATATATATATATATATATATATACATATATATACATTTTATAAAAATGCATGTATATGCATATATATTTATGTAAATACATACATATATATATATATATATATATATATATATATATATATATATATATATATATATATCCTATATATACAGAAAAATAAATAAATAAATAAATAAATAAATAAATACATAAATAAATCAATATATATATATATATATATATATATATATATATATATATATATATATATATATATATATATATATATATATATATACCATTGTCATTACATTTAACAAAGCTGAATGGTATTACTAAACATTCTAATTAAATATTAACTCATACATTTTTAAGGAAACCTTATGTCAAGCATACGCGTTATAAAAGTATAGCCATCTAGTAATTAACACATTCACCACCTATTAGTGTTGCCACTAGTATAGTCTCTGCTCCACGCACAGTCAGACACAAACCTGTTTCAAACTGCTGGAGTTCTGTCGCTGGGTCTACCGTGTGTGGTGTTAATTGATTGATGAGTCTGATTACTGATTGACCTCCCATGTGATCGATATACCTAGCATGGGACATTACTCCCATTAGTCGAGTTAGTCCACCTTTGTTATTCAAGCTGTGAAAATCAACACTTATACTGACCTCAGACAAAAATGAATCTATAATTAATTAGTTGGGGGTAATTGGTTAATTGGGATAATTGTTTAACAGGGATAGTGTCATCGGTAGGATAATTGAAATGTAAAGGTTTCCGTCGGAACAGCAGTTTAAAATTCTTCTAAAAATAACTTCCTGTTTATTTAGGTCACGCGAGGAAGTGTGGTGCATGACCTATGTTTATTTATAGATAAACGCGTCACATAAAACAAAACAAGGCTTGGTTAAATATTTACATAGCTTCGTAGTTGTGAAGGCCTCATTAGTTTTATTAAAGTGAGATATTTACTGTAGTGTACAAATAATTTGCTTCACTAAATATTTACATTGCTTCATACTTGTGAAGGTATCATTAGTTTTATTAGAGTGAGATTTTAACTGTAGTGTACATAGAATTTGCTTCGTTACGTTGCTATGATTTATTGTACTACTAAATAATTACATTGCATCGTACTTCGTACTGTAATTTAGCAAGCACATTGTGGTTATATGGTTGTAACAGCCGATATAGTTCATGTAGGCATAAAAAAAAGTAAAAACTACGGAAATATTTTTGATCAGTAGTTCTTGACGTGGGTTCGATCGAACCTCAGGGTTTCGATAGGTCAGTCTCAGGGGTTCGGCGAAGGTCATGACACACACCCTACTCATAAGATCCACGATAGGATTTTGTCAGTGCAGTCGATAGAACTAATAAGAAGCGATCGATGAATACTCATTTAAAACTGATGGGGTTCGGTACCTCAAAAAAGGTTAAGAACCACAGTTTTAGATTGTTATACACATTTAAACGGGAGATATTATCCGTCCCCAATTCCATTAAATGATATTTCTCTTTTATTTTATTTTAACAATTATCACCACATTGTTACTCTAAAATTAGCCAACAAATCCCCCCCCCTCCCCCGGAGCGAACCACCCCTATGACTTGCTGCTTTTGTTTCCGTTGTTCGTTGGTTTTTTTTTTTTTTTTTTTTTTTTTTTTTAGAATTTTTTTACGAGGTGTGGGGGGTGGGGGGGGGGGACTTGAAACTTTCGGTCAGGGGGACGGGTTTAAATTTTACGGGGGGAGGGGGTGTTGGCACTGCTTAAAGAATATATTTTCTATATAAATTATATGCCCCTCCCCCTCCCTGAAGAGATACCTGAAAGAAACTGCTTGCCACCTCCCCCTCCTTCCCCAACCCTCACCACCACCCAACACCACTCCACTGTCAGCAGACGTATTGAGCGACATCTACCCCGACCGACATGCCGACCGAATGTTCTAGATAAAACCTTCCACCACCCCGGGGATACGCGCGATAAGCAGGACCGAATGTATTTAAAAATGTTCACGTGAGGTTTTTTTTTTTTTAATCTCTGACCTGCCGTGGTTGGCGGAGCTTAAGGTTATCACAGTGGGAATCACATTACAGGGGCGGGTGTATTTGTTGTTGGATTGTGAGGACTGGTTAGTTTTTAGCGGGATGTGATGTAAATAGATAGCAGGGGATGTTTGTTTGTGGAGTCGTGTCGGAGTTATGAGGGTCAGTGGCGTAGCCAGGAATTGATCATGGGAGGGGTTCAAATATTTTTCCATCTGTATAAAATCATATATATATATATATATATATATATATATATATATATATATATATATATATATATATATATATATATATATATATATATATATATATATATATATATATATATATATATATATATATATATGTAGGGGTGTGAGTCCATGGGAGAAGTTATAACCCCCCCCCCCCAACCCCCCTTGCTACGCCACTTGCAAGGGTTGTGTTGTAGTTCTTACAACAGGGCAATACATGTGATGGTGTTTAGGTTAATTTTTGTTAACTATTGCATGCGTTAAATATCAGGGTCGTGTTTACGTTGTAGTGGCTACGCGGTGGTTTCGGAGCATTGGTCAAATAATTGTGGTTACATAATAAGTCTTATAGCTGTGTTGTGCATGATACATTGGGCAATGTGTAAGTTGAGATTCTCGATTGTTGAGAGGAAAAAAAAAATCAAATTTTCAGTTGGTAAATGAAATGTTGTTATTGTGTAGTAAACCAGTTTCACCTTCGCAAGCCATACTTTACCCCCCCCCCCCTCTCTCACTTTCCACCCTGATTCACCCTCCCCCAGGTAATATCCCCCCCCCCCCCCCCTTCCAAGTTTATTTCCCCTGACTGTCCGCATCCTGCTTCCTCTACTATCTCCCCACACTATCTCCCCACACTATCTCCCCACACTGTCTCCCCACACTGTCTCCCCACACTGTCTCCCCACACTGTCTCCCCACACTGTCTCCCCACACTGTCTCCCCACACTGTCTCCCCGACTGAACTCCGCCCTTCTTCGCCAACTGCCCTATCCTGCCCCCTGCCACTCCCAATGTCCCCACCCTACCTCCCCCTATGTCCCCACCCTGCCTACCCCAATGTCCCCACCCTGCCTACCCCAATGTCCCCACCTTGCCTACCCCAATGTCCCCACCCTACCTCCTCTATTGTCCCCACCCTACCTCCCCCTATGTCCCCACCCTACCTCCCCCTATGTCCCCACCCTACCTCCCCCTATGTCCCCACCCTGCCTACCCCAATGTCACCACCCTACCTCCAATAAAGTCCTCACCCTTCCTCCCCAAACCAACTCACCAAGACAGCGGTAACAAAGAGAACAAGAAATCGATAAGTTTAACACTATTTAAAGTGATTGGATTAAGTGATCGTGTTGTTGTGGTGACTGTTCGATCAGCGATCGTTGATCAGATCGATACAGATAATAACGGTCGTGTCGGGCAACACCCGCGGGCAAAGTTATCTGTGAAACAAGTGCTATGGACATTTTGTGCTTCGTGCCGGTGTGTGTGGGTGTCTCTTGGTACGTGTGTGTTCGTGTGTACATGAGTACGTATGTGAGTACGTGCGTCTCTTGGTGCGTATGTGTTTGTGTGTGTTTGTGTGTACATGAGTACGTATGTGAGTACGTGTGTTTCTTGGTGCGTGTGTGCGATTGTACTTGTGTAAGTGTGTGCGTATGCGTTCGCGATCGTGTGTGTGTGCTTACGTGCTTGCTTGTGTGTGCGTGCGTGCGTGTGCTTGTGCATGAGCGAGTTTATGTGTATGTGTACATGCGTGTGTGTGCATGTGTAAAAAAAAACGGAATACTTTTGTCCGTGTGATAAATTAGTATGTAGCCTAGAATCATTTTAATTTCGATTTTTGACGAATAAAAAGTACACCAGATAAAGGCGTTACATGTGTTTTAAATATAGTTATTGTATTAGAACGTCAAAATTTCGAGCGGTAATTTATTTCGAAAAACGTCAAATTAAATTGTAACAAGTAAAACTGTCGTAAATCAGAAAATAATGTTAAAAGTTTGTTATCAGTATCAAGTTTCTTGGTCTCCGTTCAACTTTTGATGTATTCAATTTTGATAGAGACGGGGTAGAATTTACGGAACTCTAAAACTAATGAAAATATGAATAATTAAATTCTCCCATTAGTTATCAGTTCACCTGTGTTTGTTGTGTGTTGATCGATGAGGTAGCAAGGATTTGAGAAGAAAGAATTGCGTAACGATGTGTTTGTCATCGTTATCGGTATAAAATGTGTTTTCATTTACGTCATCATCTTTTCTATTTTGTGCGTATGGGCAGATGGAGTGGAATCGATATTTTTTCCGTGAGTTCGGTATACGGGTTATAGAGTAATCAGCACTATGACCGCCGCCTTAGTTTCCCAAACGTGAGTCAATTACCCTTTGTAACAGTCAAATGTAAGGTGAATGCATGTTTCGAGTATGTTTCATAAAAAGGCGATATAAATCTAAAATATAGTGTGGGTGTGCGCATGCGCTAAAATAAGGAAGCAAGGAGGTAGAGAGCGGGAAGAAAATGGCGATGTTTTGGCAGTGAAGTCGTTGTATCAATGAACCAATAAAATCATGAAAATTTCCTGAACGTGGGTTGTTTAGTGTTATAAATTAGAATATAATATGTAATAACAAAGGAGGAGAGAGGAGAGCGGTTGGTATTTGTTTTTTGAGCTTGTGCCATGATTGGCAGCAGAAAAGGCCGTGACACCCTTCAGAGCTGTAAAGTCATATAGACTCGAGCGGGATTCAAACTAGAACCTTTACGGTTAACAGTTGTTAGCGCTACCACTCAACAACACCATCCCTACGCCAATTTAATTAGGGTAATAATAATAATCTGTAGAATGATTAATGATGATTCAATACAAATGACAGCTTTCAATTATGTTTATTCGGTTTACAGCCTGGTTATATGTGGACACGTATTATCAAAACATAACAATAAATTACAAAAAGTAACAAAATACATAGTAGATTATACCAGTGGCGTAGGCGGGGGGGTGTTAGGGGGGATCATAACCCCCATAGACCCCTCGGTATATAGAAAAAAAGTATGAGGGGGGTGCAAATCGAATGTTTGAGGGGGGGGGGGGTGCAAATCGAAAGTTTGAGGGGGGGTGCACATCGAAAGTTTGTCCCCGGGTAAAAATTGGAACCCCCCCCCCCCCCCCCCCTTTGAGACGATCCTGGCTACGCCACTGGATTATACTCAAAGCTGGATTATATACCGTATGTTTGAACGTGGTTTTTAAATAAATTGAGTAAATTTCCCATTTCAAATCTTATGATCCATTTGGCAGATGAAGTACTGTTACATGCTTCTTTACCTTTACATATGAATGCTGGTGCGGCCAGCACTCTGGCAACTTTTCCTTAACGTGAGTCAGGTACCTATCAGAGCTGCGTGGACATAGAGACGTCAGGCAGACTCAAGCGCGGATTAGATTTGAACTCGACACTTCCGGGTTAGCGGGCGGGCGCTCTACCACCCTACCACGTCGTTCCATCAATTCTAAAAAAAGGCTTAAAATCTTAAATAGACGTCGCGAGTGTTCCCTAAAAGGGGGAGGGGAGGGTTGGCGCGAAACACGGAACCAATGCACTTTATTTTGTCTATGTAAATAGAATACGGCAAAATCGAAAGTCCGTCTCCTTATAAATATGTATATTTCAGGAAATGGAGTGGGGGGAGGGTGGGGAGAGGGAAGGGGCTGGTTGAGTATTTGCCTCCAGCGTGCATGCATTTAATCTTCTGTATGACGTCATAAGAGCTTCCTAAATAGTGCCGTCTGGTGTGGTATGCTGTATGTGGGTACACCTGTTCGCATATGGATCCATATTCATACAGCCGAACATACTGACATACTCACACCCCCCCCCCCCTCATACCTACCTCTAGTAGGACAACATAAAACTAAAAAAA
Organism: Physella acuta; assembly: GCF_028476545.2. Taxonomy (NCBI): domain Eukaryota; kingdom Metazoa; phylum Mollusca; class Gastropoda; family Physidae; genus Physella; species Physella acuta. The sequence goes on along the minus strand of NW_026732698.1, from coordinate 118,649 downwards.
AAAACAGGATTTAAATTAATGAGGTAAAAACGGTTTCATACAATAAGAAATGACTGTATTTAAAAAAAAGAAACTGCTTTATAAAGGTAGAAACGGATTCATTAAATCAGAAACAGCTTCAGAGTTTCTTTCAGGCATTACCCAGGGGAGGAGGTGTACACCCCCCCCCCAACCCGCCGCCGGAAGTAAAAAAAACATATTATTAATATTATGAGATATTCATTTTTACACACACACACACACACATACACACACCCTCCCATATATATATATATATATATATATATATATATATATATATATATATATATATATATATATATATATATGTATATATATATGTATGTATATATGTATATGTATATATATATATGTATATATATATATATATATATATATATATATATATGTAACTGGGGTAGGCCTAACTACCAGTTACAAATGATAACGAACGAGAAGCCGCGACCCAGTATGAAATCTGACGCAACCATAACAGGTGGCTTATTGGATCGGTCTGATAACCACCTCAAAGCCAACGCGTGCTATTTTGGGAAACGGTATGAGAAGTTTCAGACGAGCTGTCAACTTTGATGGATGGGATGCAGATGTTTTAGTGAATCGGACGGTACGTCAGAAACTGCGACATTAGTTTTCGGATACATCGATTACAAGTATCGATTACGGAGGAATACAAGTACGGAGACGAGTACGGAGACAAGGCATAAATAGGAGGGCACGGCAGGACTCGTTCTCTCTCTTCCCGTTTCAGCGAGCTCTCTTCCATCTTCATCGCTCGCTTAGATCAGTCAGTCTGTGTGACTATGTCAAGTCGGTTATAGAACGGGTTAGCCGTATTGTGTTAAGGAGGATTATAGACATGTGGATTCAGTTATATAAAGCCTAGTGAAGGACTGTTAGGGGTCAGTTGATTCAGACTATTATTGAGAAGCATTCCTGTTGATTTATTGTGTTATTATGAAGCATTTCTTGATTCATGTAATAAAGGATCAATAGCGAACCTGCATCTTGAGTATCTATACTGTGGTCAATGTTGTCTAGAATGAGTGGTTAAACTCGTTAACACGTGGCACTACAGGCAATTAGGTCTCATTACATGTGGCGTTGCGAGCATGGTAACTGTTGGCTCGTTACAATTGGCGTTGTCGGCAGGATAAATGTTCGCTCGTCACAATTGGCGCTGCGAGCAGGGTCACATTTGGCGCTGCGAGTAGCCTAGGTCACATTTGGCGTCGTCGGACAGGATGAATTCAACTAGACTTGCCGTTTAAGGCACCTATAGTCAACCTTGTGCATAACTGTGTTTAGTGTGTGTGTGAATTCGGACATTCAGGAACTGTGAAAATTGAGGAACGAGGAAAAATTTTTCATACACACACGGTAAGAAAGAACTCTTTTTTTTTAGTACTTAAGGAAGAAAATGTCTACTCTGGACGAGAAGCAGACCCATATAGTGGTCCTACCCAGAGAGTCCCATATTAACAAATTTTACGGGGACGGAGACCCAACTTTAACCAACAGGTTCAGTGAAGAGGTCAAAGCGGCCTGGGCCGCGAGAAACATGTCACCAGAGGAAAGATTAAGACTGCTGATGGGAAGTATAGGAGAGACGGTCAGGGCAGAGGTAAAATGCCACGAAAAAACCGTCCAATCAGATCCAGATAAGGTGCTGGATCTGATTATGGAGACCTTTGGGGAGAGACGGTCGGGAGTGCAACTGCTATCGGGATTCGTGGGCTTAAAGCAGAGAATGGCGGAGAGTGTGATGGAGTACTCACACAGGATGAACAGGGCCTTTGATTTTGTAAAGGGCAAATCACCGGACATTGATGTACGCCTACTGAGGGACCATTTCATCGAGGGGCTAGCAACCCCGATCTTAAAGAGAGAGTTGAAAGAGGAGGTCCACAGAGACCAGCAGTTGACCTTCCTTCAGGTCAGGAACTCAGCGATCCGCAGGTCCGAGGATGAGGACCAATCGAACTGTTCGGTGGACAAAGTCTCTGTGCCTGAACAGAGACAATCCCCACCCACAGGGGCCGACACGATGGAGACCATGATGGCTCAACTGTTGGCCCACCTAGAGAAGGTTGACCAACGCTTGAAGTGGTTGGAAAGCAGGTCAACAGCTGAGAATCAGGAAAAGAACGGTACAAAACAGGGACGGGTTGGACGGCCGCGTCCTGCCAAGCCATCACTCCAATGGACGGCAGACGGTAGACCAATTTGTTTGTCTTGTTCACAACCCGGACATATGGCACGGTACTGCCAGGGAAACGGTCGTCCTCTGTAAGGCAGGGCCAAGCTACAGAGGGGCGAGGTTATGGCCCAAGAAACAAAATGATGGGAGTCTGTCCCGAAATGGTGATTACGATTGGGGACATCGCGGTGAAGGCAATTGTGGATACAGGCTCCCAGGTGACGACAATCACGGAAAATTTTTACACCAAATGGATGAAAGGAAAAGACCATAGGTTGAGGTCTGACACAGGCATGCGCCTAACGGCAGCTAATGGACTTACCATTCCATACTGCGGTTATTTTCTGACGGATGTCGTGGTGGCGGGACATAAGTTGAAGCAGGTTGGGGTGTTCGTTACGAAACACAACCTAGAGACAAATGTGTCAAACATACCTTGCCTATTGGGCATGAATATTCTTGGTCAGTTGCCAGAATTTCCTACAAATATTGTCGGATCGACCACACCAGGTCGGGGATCCAAGTTGGCCAGGTTTGCCAAGACCAGAGGAAGGACAGCAGTCCCGGCAAACACGGTCAAGGCAATCACATTACAAATTGGTGATAGAAGCGTGAATGGTGATGTGATGATAGAACCATGTGGCGCCGCACTGAGGGCAGGCGTCGTGTTACTGCGGACATACACATCAGCGGAAAACGGACTAGTTCAAGGGTTGGTAGCAAATGTTTTGGATGAAGAAATTTTTATACCGCCTAATACTCTGGTAGGAGTACCACAGAACGTCGAGGTACAAAGGTCGGCACAGTGCATCGAACTGATCAATACCAGCAGTAATGAAGTAACAATTAGGTCGGTCAATGTGACGGCCGAGGTGAAGAAAAAGGATGGCCGATCATATATATTCCCGGAAACTGAAGACCCAAAATTAAATGAATTACTGAATAAATACAGGGATGTATTTGCCTCGTATGAGGGTGATTTGGGGTACACGGAAGTAATCAAACACCAGATACCCTTACTACAAGACAAGCCGGTGGCGCAACCTTATCGAAGATTACCACCGAGTCACTACTCGGCGGTGAAGGCACACCTGAATGATCTACTAGAAAAGGGAATTATTACAACTAGTACAAGCCCATATGCGGCACCGATTGTAGTGGTAAAAAAGAAGTCAGGGGAGATAAGACTGTGTTGTGATTACCGGAAATTGAACAATATCACAAGAAGGGATGCATTCCCCTTGCCTCGTATTGATGAATGTCTTGATGCGTTGGGGGGAGCAAGATTTTTTTCTACCTTGGATTTGGCCAGTGGCTACCACCAAGTGGCCATGCACCCCAACGATCAACATAAAACTGCATTTATTTCTCCACTGGGACTGTACGAGTGGACCCGTATGCCGTTTGGTCTAACTAATGCACCTGCTACATTCCAGCGAGTAATGCAGAGTGCTATGAGTGACTTTCTATTTCAAATAATGTTGGTGTATTTGGATGATATTCTAGTTTACTCAAAAACTTGGGAGGACCATCTAAAAAGATTAGAACAAGTGTTTCTCCGTCTTAGGGAGATAGGAGTAAAGCTGAACCCAGACAAATGCTGCTTTGGTTTGAAATCGGTACATTTTTTGGGTTACGTGATTTCGTCGGATGGCATCGCCACTGACCCAGATAAAATTGCAGCTGTTAAAGAATGGAAACAACCAACAACTACGGTAGAGGTCAGGTCATTCTTGGGCTTTGCTTCCTATTATAGAAAATTTGTGCCGGGTTTTGCAAAAATTGCCGCACCATTGCATGACTTGGTAAACAAAATGACAAAGAAACACAGTAAGGAGAAAAAGAAAGGTAAAACACAACTGATAGGTGAACTATGGACTGATGAATGCCTGAACTCGCTTAAGCTATTGAAAAAGGCTTTGACAGAGGCACCGATATTGGGATACGCGGACTTTGACAAACCATTTCGGTTAGAAATTGACGCCAGCTCGAAAGGTCTGGGAGCTGTGCTATCACAACAACAAAAGCAAGGTTTCAGGGTTATTGCTTATGCAAGTCGAGCTCTGAAGGAATCAGAGAAGAACATGACAAATTACAGCGCCATGAAACTAGAACTTTTGACATTAAAATGGGCTGTGACTGAAAAATTCAGGGACTATCTCTTGGGTGCTAAATGTGTGGTATACACTGACAATAACCCCTTGAGTCACCTAAAGACAGCAAAGTTGGGATCCATCGAACAGCGATGGGCAGCAGAATTGGCACTCTTTGACCTAGAGATAAAGTATCGCCCGGGGCGGTCCAATGGCAATGCGGACGCCTTATCAAGGAATCCTTACGAGAGACCGGGTGATGAGGAAGAAACGCTGACAGGAATATGTGAGGTCAGAGCGTCAACAGATATCCCTCATGGGGTACAAGTGATGCAGAACGGGCAGACCGGGGTGGAGCACATATCCACGGAACCCGAACATATGGACAGTGGTGATTTTATTTGCCTTAATCACAAAAAGATAAGAGATGCCCAGAGAACGGATAGTGGCTTACAACCGCTATTGAAATACGTCCAGGAACAAAAATTCCCAGGAAGAAGGGAAAGAGAACAATTTGGTCGAGAAACAAAGAAAATACTGAGTCAGTGGGACCGTCTCAGTATAGAGGATGGTGTTCTCATGCGGAGAATTCATGACCAAATTGATGGCACAATACACCAGGTGGTGGTGCCTGGACAATTACGAGGAGAAGTGCTAAGGTTGGCACATGACAGGGCAGGACACCAGGGTCAGGACAGAACCCACAAAATATTACGACGGAGGTGTTACTGGCCCAATATGGAAATGGAGGTCAAACGCCATTGTGAGGCTTGTGTGAGGTGTCAGCATGCGAAAATGCCAGTTGTCAAAATGAGACAGCCATCAGGACACCTACTAGCGACAAAACCACTAGAGATTGTGGCGATGGACTTTACGTCGTTGGAGCAATCATCGGATGGGACGGAACATGTGTTGGTAATGACTGATGTATTCACCAAATGGACCGTGGCGGTGCCCACACGAGATCAGACTGCCAAAACAGTGGCAAAGGTATTAATAGAACATTGGTTCATCAAATATGGCATACCAAGACAATTACACTCTGACCAAGGAAGGGCTTTCGAGTCAGAAGTAATTAACCAACTGTGCAACCACTACGGGATCAACAAATCTAGAACAACCACATTTAATCCGAAAGGAAACGGACAGTGTGAACGGTTCAACCGCAGCATGCATGATTTGCTGCGTACGCTAGAACCTGAACAGAAAAAACGTTGGCCTGATTTTCTCCCAGAGTTGGTATATCTATACAACTGCACACCACATGCCACAACCGGCTTTTCGCCATACATGTTGCTGTTCGGACGAGAGGCTCGACTCCCTCTTGATTTGTTCCTAGGAAAAAGGGAGAGTAGGACTGGCTCATACACCGCACTGGAATATGTGAATGAACATATGAGAAGAATTAGAGAAATGTACAGGGTAGTACAGGAAAGACTAGAACATGAATCTCGGCGAAGGGAACCGCCGATACAGACGAAGGACCCGCCACTCAAACTGAATGACAGGGTATTACTGCGTAGCCACCCGTTAGGCAGAAACAAAATCCACGATCTCTGGGGACAGGAGATATGGCAAGTCGTGGAGATGCCTAAAGCAGCAGGTGGCCCCTTTAAGATAAGACCCATCGATCACGCCAAACCGGATCGGTGGGCGAATATTGCTCAATTAAAGAAATATTGGAATAGGCAAGAAGAGCAGTTACACACACAGAAACCCAAGACAATTAGGGAACCGGAAGTTATAACGGAAATTCACATACCCATTCCGGAACCATATCACCATCAACAGAACAACAGCGATACGCAAGGGGAGGATACCGGCAACAATGAGGATCCCGGTCCCTCCAGAAGCAAAGAGACAGTAGACCATCAGATAAGTGGTCCGCGGAGAAGTTTAAGGAACAGAAGGAATACGAAATTTTTTGTCAGCAACCATCAATTCTTTCATGGTCGCGCTGGTATGAAAACAGACTGTTCAAAGAGCTATAGAAGTGAACTGGTGAAGGCACCAAATGGAAAGGGTGGATGTGAATTCTAGAACTGTTTTGTGTCTCAGGAAGATGATGTAGACACAGTTGATATGTGAAATAGGTAGAACTGTCAATCGTATACGAATGGAACGTCGTGGACAGTGAGTGGAACAATAGATTTTTTTTACGACTGTGCGATTGACTTTGCAGGAGTGCACCTGCCAGGCGTTGTTTGTGGTTGAAAACACACAAAAAAAGCAGGGGTGGATGTAACTGGGGTAGGCCTAACTACCAGTTACAAATGATAACGAACGAGAAGCCGCGACCCAGTATGAAATCTGACGCAACCATAACAGGTGGCTTATTGGATCGGTCTGATAACCACCTCAAAGCCAACGCGTGCTATTTTGGGAAACGGTATGAGAAGTTTCAGACGAGCTGTCAACTTTGATGGATGGGATGCAGATGTTTTAGTGAATCGGACGGTACGTCAGAAACTGCGACATTAGTATTCGGATACATCGATTACAAGTATCGATTACGGAGGAATACAAGTACGGAGACGAGTACGGAGACAAGGCATAAATAGGAGGGCACGGCAGGACTCGTTCTCTCTCTTCCCGTTTCAGCGAGCTCTCTTCCATCTTCATCGCTCGCTTAGATCAGTCAGTCTGTGTGACTATGTCAAGTCGGTTATAGAACGGGTTAGCCGTATTGTGTTAAGGAGGATTATAGACATGTGGATTCAGTTATATAAAGCCTAGTGAAGGACTGTTAGGGGTCAGTTGATTCAGACTATTATTGAGAAGCATTCCTGTTGATTTATTGTGTTATTATGAAGCATTTCTTGATTCATGTAATAAAGGATCAATAGCGAACCTGCATCTTGAGTATCTATACTGTGGTCAATGTTGTCTAGAATGAGTGGTTAAACTCGTTAACACGTGGCACTACAGGCAATTAGGTCTCATTACATGTGGCGTTGCGAGCATGGTAACTGTTGGCTCGTTACAATTGGCGTTGTCGGCAGGATAAATGTTCGCTCGTCACAATTGGCGCTGCGAGCAGGGTCACATTTGGCGCTGCGAGTAGCCTAGGTCACATATATATATATATATATATATACCTTAACCCGTGTTCGTCGTCTGTTTCCTAGACATTTTAAGTACCACCCCCCCACCCCCCCAGAAGAAAATGTCTGAAAGGAACCCTAAGAAAAACTATTCCAGTACAAAAATATTGTTTTCTTTAGACTCACTTTTTTCACGGCTTTTTAACGATTTCTGTAAATCATTTCCAGCTCCCAACTTTTAACACAACACAACGCCAGATATCAATCGCTAGGTTTAGATTTACGTCCCCTATATTTCCCAGCTAGCAATTGATACGACACATTAAGGGGACATAATCCATTTTTGTGTCAAGCAATAAGTTCCGGAACTCACACTGCTCAAGCCACGGCGATGAAAGATTAATATCTCAGCATCAATTATCCCACACCATTGCTCTCCCCTTGTCCTCCACCAAAAAACCTAGTTTTGTTATCTCCCCTTAACCTGTACGTACTCCGTGACCTTGAGAATCTAAACCCTAAAGAGACACCCTGCCAAGTTCAATAGACACCGCGTTGTAGACCCAGCACGTCCTCCATCTTGGATATTTTCCCCCCCATTACACAAATGCTTACAGTGTCTTTGTCAAAACAAAGGGCAGATAAGCTGTTCTCGTTATACAACAAAACTGAATTATCGAACTTAGCTGCGGTGTAAGAGATTTTTAATGCTATTCTGGCTCAGCTTCTGATTGCGTTTGTGATGTTGAGGCATACACTAATACAGTTAAAACGTTTGTGACGTGTAGATAATTCACAATTCACGAAGTGGCAAAGGCTGTCATTCAAGATGGGGAGATGAAAATCTATGTTAATTAATATTCATGTATTTTTTAAAGCAAAGCTCATCAGTAATTTATGTTATTTTTTAAATTTTGTTTTTAGAGATATTGTTTTTTGAGGATCAGCAACAATATTATTTTTGTTGTGTTACGTAAGACATACCATCATCATTCTTTTAGGTTCCTTGTGGAATAAAGGGACCTTTAAGTTCTTTGAGGAGGGTTTTTCATCATTGTTCTTATAGATCCAATTATTATTCCTTGAGCTTCCTTGAAGAACTTAATACATATAATCATTATTCATTAGGGTTCCATTGAGGAATCTATAACTTATCAATCTTGTTCCTTTGGGTTCCTGTAGATGGGAATATACAGCCTCTCTTAAAGCTCTTCACTTTAAACGCTCTACTGATAGTCTTTTCAACTATTCACAACTATTTCCTACCCTGTCAGCCTCTATTGTATTGCCACTTTGGCTTGGGTCTTTCGCTGGAAAAAAAATATGCTTAATCTGGTATAAAACAATGTCAGAATATAGTCAGAATAGCAACATTGCAATGACTAAAATTAGTTTATGTTAATTAGCAATACTTACATATCTCGCGATATAAGATTAAATACGTCATTCTTTATACTTGACTTTAACTTTAGGGATAGAATTATAACTATGGTGAACACGACCAAATTATCTATTTATATGTCGAGGCAATAGAAACATGTGAACTTTTTTTCATATACCTTTTCGGCGCGGTCGAGTAGATAAAGCTCATGGTTGCTGAACCGAAAAGTATCGAATTCGAACCCCCGTGCAGATGAGGCTCGTTAGCTGAGGACAACCACTCTTCTAGGAGAGATAACTCCATAATTAAACAACTGCTGCCTTGTAGTTTGTTCTTGTTTGAACAAAGGCTATGGAAGCAAATCCAAAAAGTAAAGCAGACTGTAATCGGAGTCAATGGCCTCAATGGAGCATAACCAAGTGACAAGTATACTAAATTGTGTTGGAGGGGATCCCTTCCAACACTAGAATTAAGAACTAAGAAGAAGAAGAATGACTATATAGCCAAAAGTGTATTATTTTGATGTACACGACAGTTAGATTTAATATCTTTTTAGGGTTGAAATTAGTATTAAAGTTATATGTGTTAATATCAAGTAATGAAGATAGGTTAGTGTTAGAGTTCAGGTTTTAGTATTGTTAAGAAGTCTTCACTCTACAAAGTCCTGGTATGTCAAATCTAAATGGACCTGATGACACCTCACAGAGTAAAAGTTGGACTTATATTTTGTCAATAGAACGTCAATAGCTAATCCAGCAACACATACTACATATTGCAGTAATCAAACGCCTAGCTAACAGCCATCAATAAAACTGCAATGAACCATATTATGCAAGTATGCCATCAAGTATAATAGAATGTCGATGTATTAAGGGTATATATTTAACAGACGCGGCTGATTTTGTCATTAGCATTTAACCCACTGTTTCTCTTAATTATCAGACATGTGGAAATCATATGTTTATCAGTTTTGTATCATATTTATTGCCAGTTTAGTAGTATAAATAACGTCAGTTCTTAATTTCTCTAAGCCCAGTTCTCTAACTTCTCTAACCCAACTCTGTAACTTCTCTAACCCAGTTATGTAACATCTATAATCCCAGTTCTGTAACAACTATAATCCGAGTTCTGTAGTTTCTCTAACCCAGTTGTGTAACATCTATAATCCCAGTCTTAACTTCTCTAACCCAGTTCTGTAACTGCTCTAACCTCATTTCTGTAACAACTATAATCCAAGTTCTGTAACTTCTATAGCCCAGTTCTGTAACTACTCTAACCCCAGTTCTGTAACTTCTCTATCCCAGTTCTGTAACTTTTCTAACCCAGTTCAGTAACTTCTCTAACCCAGGTTTACAACACTTGTAACAACGGCACCAGTTTTACTGCCATTCTAGAGACCCCAGACGATACAAACGCAAAGAAAGTAATTCACTTAATAGCCTGCATGCTGTGTGCATAACTTACGGACATCCCCCATACTCCATGTCCCATTATTTCAAATTATACCCATCGCTTTGTCTTGCTACCTTTGGATCAAGGCCAAACCAGTACGCATGCGCGAGATGTTTGTTTTTATCTCGCTATTTCCTCCGCCGTGTAATTTACATACAGGGTGCATCTGTCCATTCAAATAAAGTTGCTGAAGTTAGCGTCAGGGGCTTTATTTGGGTTAAACGTAAAGTCTTGTGTCAACGTAATGTCACGTTATCAGTGGCGTAGGCAAGGGGGGGGTGGTTAGGTGGGGGTGGTTATAACCCCTCCCATGGACTCACACCCATATATATATATATATATGATTTTATACATATGGAAAAATGTTTGAACCCCTCCCATGACCAATTCCTGGCTACGCCACTGCATGTTACACTTCATAATTGATATTTTAAGTAGACCCACTTTACATCAGATCAGCATCTCACATTCAGTTGCGATTTTAATGGAATAGTTTCATCTTTACAGTCGAGTGCTCAGCCTATAATTTATTTATTGAAACTTATATCTTTGTTTTTACTAAATTACAAGAATGTTCTACTTCTCATGCCTGCTCACTTTTCACCCACATGATGAATTTTAATTTTGTATCATAAACGTCTATTTTTACACGAACCAAAGTCTTAACGTCGCTGTCAAACCTTAAACAATTGCATATACAAGCGAGTTGGAAAAAGTATAGGATCATTCTGAAATCTAGACAGATAGAAGAGAGAAAGAAATGTTTTGTGGAGGGGTAAAATCAAATCAGTGTCCCATTTCTCACCACTCCCTTTGTACACATAGCATTATATATATATATATATATATATATATATATATATATATATATATATATATATATATATATATATATAATTAGTGAATGAATTTATGAATGAAACACATCATCGTTTAATTGGTTTAGATACTGCATTGTTGAAAAGCTGACAATGCCATTAATTGGTCGATATATGGGAGACAACCTGGTACATTTTTATCATAAATTGTTTTAAATGGGTAAAATTGTTATTGCTATCAAAGACTGGAAGAATTGGTAAAGTTTTATATTACAAATTTCAAATAAATTATAAATTTCTGTCCGTTTTCTAACGTCAACTAATATAAATTCGAAACATTTCTCTGATACAACATAAAAACCCTTTGCGATATTAAAAAGCCATCGTAATAAAACTTAGATTTTGAGAGTCCTTGTTTATTCTGATGAAGATCGTGGTTTGTATTTCATTTATATTAAAAATAAAAAAATAAAAAAAATAAATAAAAAATAAAATAAAATAAAATATAAAAAATAAATATTTGTTCTCATTTGTTAACTCTTTAAGCCCGTAATTATTTTCACGTTTTACCGGAATTATTTTTTTTCCCTCATTTTTTTTCAGCACCCCTGCGGCTAAATGACCCATATCTTTTTACCCGTTAATTTAAACCCCACACATTATTGATAAAAATTAATCGTAATTGAATACCCTACACACTGATATAAACTTTAAGGAATTATTTATTTATTGAAGAAAGATAATTAATTAGATTTAAAGAAGAAAAAATAAAGAGTTGATTTTTTCGTGCAAAAATTACGCGTCTGTTGGGAAAATTAATAATAAGAATAACTTTTCATGAGTTCTTATTCATAGAAAACGAAAGTACGTCCATTTATCTACAAAAATCATGGATCGGATTAGTCTTAGTATAAATACTTTAATTTTCGTTAATTTTATAATGCGGCGACGTAAACGTTTAGACGCGGCCGCTGAACGGCATTCCGCAGTGTTAAAAAATGCCGTTTTTCGAGTTGTTTTACAAACAAAATTCTATAAAATACAAAATCGATCTAACGAGAAAACTACAAGAAGTAAATACAACGAAAAATGGCCGCTCTAGCGATATCATGACCTATATTTACGATTAAAAGCTTGGATTCCGAAAAACAACGAATTAAATAGAGAAAATTTTATCGAACGCTGGGAGCGTCGTTACGGTATGGCAGGCCGGCGGACCGACCGCTGGGAGCGTCGTTACGGTCTTAAAGAGTTAATGAAAAGAAATTGCAAGGCAAACTGACGCTGTAAATTACATGTCCGAATAAAGAAAATCGCTCTTTTACATATTTTAGTTACTTTTTAAACATAACATCGAATCGCCATTTAATTACGCATTTGCATTTTCAGTTGTTAAAATAAAATTGTAATTTAACGTTTTGTATTATGCATAAGTAAACCATCTTAAATGAATAGAAGTAGGCCTAATTGTAAGAGAGAAGTATTACTATTGTAAATCTGTATCAGTCCACACACGCCGATAATGAACACGGTAATACTAAAATGAACAAGGCAAGGCGAACACGCTGTAAATTACATGTCTGAGGCAAACAAACAAAAAAAGAAGAGAATAGAAAAAATACGAAAAAAAATGAATGAAAGTACTTGTGACAGAGAAGTATTACTATTGTGAATCTGTATCAGTCCTCACAAGATGAAAACTGTAATGCTAAAACGAACAAGGCTGTAAATTACATGTCTGAAGCAATAAATAAATAAATAAATAAATAAATAAATAAAATAATAATAGTTTGCATGTGGGTTGGACAACAGTAAAGATTATCAAGTGCTAGGGTTAGGCCTAGTGGTTGTACCAATACTACCGTGGGGATAACTCTTACGTAATTACTTGACATAACACAGTTACACAACCATCCTCATCACCATTAACCTTTGCACTCATCGACTCTCTCCCTGCCCCCCCCCACTCCCTGTGACACTTAACTGACGCACGCCATCGTTGACCCACCACGTACACTCCATGACCCCCCCCCCCCACACCCGCCTCATTCTTCAACACACTCACACACACAGATCTCCACCCATGGAATCATAGCCTATCGCCCGCCTAATCAGCCGTGACCGACAGCCGACCATTATCGCCCGTGGACGAAGAATGCGAGTAATGATTTCCTTGACGTGACGGTATTGTGGCGGACTGGCCTGAAGCCAGTTGCACCCCTTCACTCATCTGGTGAACAAGGAATAAATTACAACGTTTATTTAACGGTTGAGAAAAAGAAAAAAAAAAGATTTTACTTGTGACAAATTTAGTTAAACCTGATATTACAGGTGTTACATAGTATTATATGTCTTGTAATACAGGTGTTACATTGTATTATATGTCTTGTAATACAGGTGTTACATAGTATTATATGTCTTGTAATACAGGTGTTACATAGTATTATATGTCTTGTAATACAGGTGTTACATAGTATTATATGTCTTGTAATACAGGTGTTACATAGTATTATATGTCTTGTAATACAGGTGTTACATTGTATTATATGTCTTGTAATACAGGTGTTACATAGTATTATATGTCTTGTAATACAGGTGTTACATAGTATTATATGTCTTGTAATACAGGTGTTACATAGTATTATATGTCTTGTAATACAGGTGTTACATAGTATTATATGTCTTGTAATACAGGTGTTACATAGTATTATATGTCTTGTAATACAGGTGTTACATAGTATTAGATGTATTGTAATACAGGTGTTACATAGTATTATATGTCTTGTAATACAGGTGTTACATAGTATTATATGTCTTGTAATACAGGTGTTACATAGTATTATATGTCTTGTAATACAGGTGTTACATAGTATTATATGTCTTGTAATACAGGTGTTACATAGTATTAGATGTATTGTAATACAGGTGTTACATAGTATTATATGTCTTGTAATACAGGTGTTACATAGTATTATATGTCTTGTAATACAGGTGTTACATTGTATTATATGTCTTGTAATACATGTGTTACATAGTATTATATGTCTTGTAATACAGGTGCTACATAGCATTATATGTCTTGTAATACAGGTGTTACATAGTATTATATGTCTTGTAATACAGGTGTTACATAGTATTAGATGTATTGTAATACAGGTGTTACATAGTATTATATGTCTTGTAATACAGGTGTTACATTGTATTAGATGTATTGTAATACAGGTGTTACATGGTATTATATGTCTTGTAATACAGGTGTTACATAGTATTAGATGTATTGTAATACAGGTGTTACATAGTATTATATGTCTTGTAATACAGATGTTACATAGTATTATATGTCTTGTAATACAGGTGTTACATAGTATTAGATGTATTGTAATACAGGTGTTACATGGTATTGTATGTCTTGTAATACAGGTGTTACATAGTATTAGATGTATTGTAATACAGGTGTTACATAGTATTATATGTATTGTAATACAGGTGTTACATAGTATTATATGTCTTGTAAGTAAAACGTAAAGTTACCCTTTTAAATCTGACGGTCTATAGGGCAAGTGAATTAGAGCTACCTTTTAAATCTGACGGTCTATAGGGCAAGTGAAGTGGAGTTCACTTGTTTCTGTGATCTCGGCATATGAAGAGATAGTGTGGTCAGCACTATGCCCAGCCGTTTTTACGTTCCATAACGTGAGTTGAGTGGACTCAGGGACGGTCTACTGACTTGAACCCGGTTTCGAGCTCCAGACTTACGGGTTAGCAGTCCAGCTCTCTAGTGCTAGACCACTCCGTCCCCTATGTCTTGAGTAATGCTGATTTGTTGAGCCTGATGGTCTTATTGGCATATGAAGTAGAGTTTACCTGTTTCTATGACCTCGGCATGTAAATGGATAGTGTAGTCAGCACAATGATTGAGGTTAGCACTATGATGAAGGGATCGATGATTTAGTGATTTATGAAGGGGTCAATGATGTTGTTCGTGATTTAGGGTTCAGTGTTTTTGTCATTGAAGGAGGGGTCTTAGTTTTTTCCTTGACTCTAGGGATAAATTTATTTTTATACAACATCAGATAGAGGTTGATTTAGAGAGCTTCTGGTGATATGTTTTTTAGTTAAAGCGAAAATTGCACTTAAGGACCCGATATTTGTTACAGTGATTGGTGCTTTAAGTGTGTGCATATATCTATATATCTGCATATATTGGGGTCATAATCTCTTTAGACTATTGTGGTGGGGTCATATTTTATAACACTAAGATGAGAAGTGTCATATAATTAAGTTAAGGAAGTCACATCTGTCATATATATTGTCGTATCAACAACAACATCAATCTTATCTTTCAGATATCGATAGTATATTTAGACTAAGTATATCGATACACAAATCAATCGAGGTATATCGATACACAAATCACTCACATTAACCAACGCGTTATCCACACTCCGTGGATGAATCCGTTAACTCGTAAAGTTCATCCATCCATTGTTGTGACTGTCTTCTCAGTAATGTACAGTCAGGGGTATTTCCTGCTGAGTCAGCGATGTGCTGATTAGAAAGGGCTCGTTGCTATGGTGATGCGAGTGTTGTCCTATGCCTCGCAGAGTTTTTTATTTTATTTTTGCTTTGTGTGTTCTGTTTGATCTGGGTAGGTACATGAAAATATTTAAAATTTTGTTTAAAATACTGTCGGTATTTGATCTTTGAACACTACTGCAGTACAAGGTCTTGTCATGTGATCTGTGTAGGTCTATTTATGTATTTTAATAGTAAACAATAGGTTACGTACTCCTATAACCTGTATGAAAGAAATACGTACATGGGGGGGGGTGTCATGGGCGTAAACTTTTAAAATGCCGCCATAACTTATTAAATTGTTATTTCCATTTTTTTTATAAATCTAGATAAAAAAATATAAAAAAAAACATCCTCAAGACATTCCTAATAAGCTTCGTTTTTATTATTGTATTACCCTTTTTTTCTGCATGGGCTTTGATTGTACTTCTCCAATGATTTTGAGCTGAGATAAACATACATGCGTTCTGTAATTCTGTTAAGAAATAACTAATTATCTAAGCTACTATACAGTTGATAAAGACACACTATTTTGTGTTGGCTCCTCAACAAATCGAATTGATTATGATTTAACTAAGGCTAGTACGCAACAAAACACTTTAGCCCTATAAAACAGGGGAGATAGCTCTGACTATGACAAGCTCTAGTTCCTCCGCCATATTCTGCTAAAGCGAACACAACGTTTACACTTGCAACATATATACTATACATGTCTAGAATTTAAAAAAAAAATTTCGCAGTGAGTAAGTAGGCCCCTTATACATGTTCTGATACAATTAACTTTTAGCGAAGTTGTTAAGTTTTTCTTTCTAGGCGTGTACAGTATATATGTCGCAAGTGTAAACGCAGTGTAAGGGCTACTCACGGTAACGATGATGACGTACCATTTCACGTAGGTACCGTTTCATTAATAGCCTAACTGATAGTACTAGTGTGTGTTATGTCTGTGGCTCTACGTCGCTTATGGATTCCTTTATAGACCTAACGATATAATGTGCAGATGAAGCAGTAGCGTAGCGAGGGCGGAGGGGGGGGGGGGGGGGGGCGTGTGGGGGACATATGTCCCCAATAATGGGTTGGAAAAATAAATTGAAAGGTTGGGGGGGGGGGGGTGCAAATCAAAAAGTTTGTCCCCGGGCACCGGGAAGGGTTGCTACGCCTCTGAGATGAAGTAGAGTTCATATGTTTCTTGACCTCGGCATATGTAGTGATAATGTGGTCAGCAACATGCCCAGCTGCATTTGCTTTCTCTACCGTGAATCCGCTACCCATCAGAGCTGGGTGGACTCAGTTCGACTGGCTTGAACCCGGATTTGAACTTGAGACTTTCAAGTTAGCAGTCCAGCACCGTCCCATTCACTCTGTCTCGCTTACATTACATATGGGTTATTTTTTTTAACGGCCTGACTTGTATCATTCATTCAATAGATCTAGTACAGATTTTTATAAGTACGTGACTCATACATATTATTATGCAAAAACTATTGAAATAAGTATTATGTTTGCAGCATTTAATAGATGAATTTGCTTAAATTAATGTAGAAATCAATTACAAAAAGTGTATCTGTTTTCTCTCTTCGGTCACAAATTTGTCAAAATGTGCACGAAATGGCCCCGGCTTTAGGATAAAACTATGAACAAAAACAACAACATTGAAATGCAATATTGTAATGCCTGGTTTTGTGCGCGCCTACAATAGAAATTCTAATCTATTTGGTTGGAGAACTTCTATGCCAGCTATGTCTTGGTTTTGTTTAGGGTGTCTTAAAACTGGATTAGAAATGCGAGCGCCATCAGCCAGATTAGCATGGCCTGTCTTTGATCCCATTGATCTGTCCGTTCTTGTAATGGCTGCTTGTTTTAAAAGGAACGAGAGAGTTGGAATTTTAATTTAAAAAAAATTGAAACTGTTAAATGCTCAGTAGTAATAGTGCTTTAAGTGAAAAAACTGTAGACTTATGAAGACTCTGTAATTGTCTATTTAGCTTCCCCCCTCTCCCCCTCCCGCCAAGTTTCAAGTATAACACCCATTCCCCCCAACCCCTTATAAAATATTCTGAAAGAAACACCTAGACTTAATGGAAGGGTAATATGTTATTTACGGTCGTAACTTCAATATAACTAGCTTCTTGTGTACAACAGACTATTCCCTAATACAAACCGCATTCAGTTTTTTAACATTCAGTTCAGAAATGCACCTATATTTTTGAAATGCAAGTATATACAGTGAAACCACTTACTTTAATTTTCTCTCGGTTTGCGAAATACATCATTTTACATTTGAAATGTAGTTTTTTTTTAAATTTTTTATTATCCATGAAATACGTTGTCTGGATATTTTTTTATTTATTTGTGTAGATACTCTTACAATAACACTAGTTGTAATAAAGTAACTCTTACAATAACACTAGTTGTAATAAAGTAATCACTAGCCTTGTCCCTATACCCAGCCTGAAATACACCCCACACCATTTACTAACCCTAACCTTGATCTTTAAAGTAATTTTAACGCTAAACTTCTATACGACACGATTTTCGTGGTTAAAAAGATGAAATTTCCAATCACAAAATTGAAACTGCATCAGTTTATTTCAATCGGTTGGATCTTGCGAAATACTAAAACCGAAATTGATGTTAAAATAATATGTCCAACATAACTCGCACAAAAAGTTACTAGAAATGTCTGTAAAATAGTTCGAGGACATATTTTTTGTAAATAGTTTTGAGTAAATAAGTAAATATGACGTACACTCCGTAATGGAGTGTCGTATGTTTCACTGTACACACAATCATGGCCGCACTTGTTCGTGAGAGATTCCAAACCCCAAACTGATCTACGGCCAATTCAGTCAACATGACCAGACATTCAATTTGGCTCTACGGTCAAACGACCATTTTAACGTGAGTAGGTCACGGGAGGTCTTTGACCTCCTTACACTTACATCACAGCCGGGGTTTGTCCTCCTTACACTTACATCACAGCCGGGGTTTGTCCCAGATAGCGTCAACGCTGGAATGGAGATCTGGTGTAATCGTATGCACCGTATTACCATCTACACTTCCGGTGCAGGAGTCGAGAATGGTTCGATCTGATTTTATGATAGTCATGGGTGAAACGTTTGGTTTCGTGATTTGATTGTGTCCATGATCTGTTGTTTTTTTTATTGTTGGTGGATAAAAGTAACAGGCTGTGGAATTTGTGAATCAGCTCAATGGAGTTTCTAGATTAGCTGTATTTTGTTTGTCTATGGTTTAAATAAGGTTTAGGCCTATAAGTTTAAAAAAAAAATGATTTGTATGTAAGTAAATTTACTATAGACCTATTGGGCAGATGAAGTACAGTTCATAAGTTTCTTGACCTCAGCATATTAAGGGATGGTGTAGCCTACTTAGCACTATGTTCAGCCGCCTTTACTTTCACTAATGTGAATCAGGTACCCATCAGAGATGGGTGGACTCAGGGACGTCCAACAGTCACACGTCTGAACCGACATCCAAAGTCGAAAACTTCGGATACGATGTTTTGGTAATTTGGATAACTATGGTTGGTGTCTAATTATTATAATAATGTTACGCGATTTGTTTATAAGGGTTTTGTTGGTTTATAGATTGTTTGTAGACGGATTGTACACGTTTTTTTTTTGTATTTTTGGTTAATTTATGTGTAGTTGGTTTGTAATTAGTTTCTTCATCTTGATGGCAGTTTTGTAAGCATCTTATAGTTGGGTATAATATTTTTGAGGTTTTCAATATTTCGTAAGGAAATACGGCGATGTCAATTCCTAATATTAAGATAGTGGCATATTTTAAAGAAAACTATATATTATATCTTTTAAATTAAAACATGCATTACCGGAAGATCATTGGGTGTTTTATATATACCTTTTGGCTCTTTGGAATTTAGACTCATCTTGATCCCAAAAAAAAAATTACGATTGTAATTCTCGCACGCTCTACGTCTAGACCACCACATTACCCTGACAAACTCTACTCGATTGTCATAACGAACACGTCCATCCATTTATTGATACTCACTCATCTAACAGCCACTTTATTCTGGAATCGTCTTCCCTAGCACGCTAAAGAAGTCACACTGACCCCCAAGAAGACGTCTGGTGGTCCGCCCATAAACATTGTCGTCTGCTGTTAGTTGGAGTGTTTATTGTATTAGGATCGGAGCTGCCCCGTCTAGTATTGCTGGTATCGCGGTCTTCATCTAGAGCTAGTCAGGGACAACTCTTAATCGAATAGCAAAAAAGGGGAGAGAAATATGCACCGGTGTTCTCCCTTGTTTTGAAATGGGCACATTTGACTTAATGAAACCCTGTGGTGACGTCAGATGTTAGTACAAAAATAAAAAAAATAAAAAAACATTTCGTACGCCAGAAAACGTTGTCATGGGTATGAAATAACTATAACACCTTAATCAAATTGACGGAAAAAAACTATACTTATTACTTATCAGTGTATCAGTGTTTCTTTCATACATCTTTTTGCCCTCCCCCTCCAGTATTTTATTGGAGCACGTCCACAGCTACCACGGGGGATATAATATAAAATATATATATAATATATATATATATAAATTATTCTTCAACTAGTGTCCACGCCCTCCCCTCTCTCAAGTTTCAAATACCACCACCTTTTCCCCTTCCACCAGGAGAATAATGTCTGAAAGAAACCTTGAAAGTTAGTTCTGTATGTTGAATCAAGTATTGGTACTGTCGTGAACTGTCCGTTTAAGATACCACACACGGTAAAAGTGTGCATCACTTTATGGCTACAATAAACACTGAACGTGGCTACTATTACATCACAAGCTGTTTAATATAATACATTGTTAGTGTACAAGCTTACGAGATATATAGCCTACATACATAGAGAATTCCCTTTACGAACTATCGGTCTATAGTAGTCCATGGCGTAGTTCACATATTTCCGTGAACTCAGCATATGAAGGGATAGTGTGTTAGGACACTGCACAGTCGCTTCTACTTACCCTAGTGTGAGACGGATATCCATCTTTAACGTTACACATAATTCACCGCATAACTAAAATAAGGCAGTGTATTATTATATAGGACGTATTGTGTATTTGCGGACTTAAAGTATTGTATGCTGTACAGATTTCTCTTTTGACACATGCACATGAAAAGGTAAAGGCCGTCTTTAGACTTAGCGATCCATCGAGCAGATGAAGTAGAGTTCATATGTTTCTTGGCCTCGGTATATGAAGGTAAAGTGTGGTCAGCACTTTGCCCAGCCGCCTTTACTTTTCCTAACATACATTCACTTCAGAGCCCGGTGGATTCAGTGACTTTGTCCACTTCGACCCGTATTCGAACTCAACTTTTGGGTTTGCAGCCTAGCGCTCTACCGCTTAGGCCACGCAGTATTGTATGCATACATACAAAATTGATTGCGAGTACTGAGTCCAATACAGCTCATGTAAGGCAATGTGTTATTGTATAGGACTCAGTGTTGTACCACCTGACACAGTCGAGTATATTGAACAACGGCCGTGCTGATATTAATTCTTGTCTGGCCGCTAATCTCTCTCATTTCTCCTACTTGATTAATTAACCTAACCAAGGTTGTTGTTTTTTGTTTCATTTTTCTCTTTGTTACAGTACAATATTGTGTGTTGCTGTAGGTCTAAGTACTGTTTGTTTTGACCTTTCAGGTGAATAACCTTGTGGTGTAAGGACAATTTATTTTTAACTATGTGTACGTTACAGTTTAGGTTGGTATGGGGCTGGGGATGTCACGTGTTTTTAGTTTATAAAAGTGTATGTACTGTAGTGTCAGCTAGGATGAGTTATTTGTAGCATAGTTACCGCCCTTATGATATGGTATGGTGATTACTTGTAGGCAGGGTAACTAATATATATATATACATATATATATATATATATATATATATATATATATATATATATATATATATATATATATGTATATATATATTGTAATTAATCTATATATATAGAGAGAGAAGTATATATATATGTATATATATGTATGTGTATATATAAATGTATATATTTATATATATATATATATATATATCGCGGGAGATAGAGAAAGATTGAGAGAGAGAGAGAATAAATAGTGTGTTTAGTTAGAAAATAGTATTAAAAAAACGGATAGTCAATGTTTTGTTAAAAAAAGGAAAAAAAACCCCTCCCATTAGACCTTTGATATTTCCTTACCTTACCCAGATTAACCTTCGATAACGGGCAACGGAGAGCTGGTAAACAAATTATACTCGAATCACTTGTACTGTACGTCCGCGCAGTCATTAAGCTGTACTCTACAACTGCAAGATGAACGCATGCATAATGCTAGCCACTGCTGCCGGTGTGGCGTGGAACTCCCGCATTGTGTGATGTAATCAGATTCTTATTTTTCTTGAAGAAGATAAAGCTAGAAACGTTGTTATTGGTAGTGTGAGTTGTATCCCTTTTCTAGTGAGTGACTTCCCCTGTTGCTACACAATCTATAAGTGGCTGCGCATACGGGTAGTTGTATATGTAAATTAAACCTTTCATACAATACACACATTAAGTTACTACTCGATCTATCAGTGAGGACGAGTAGCTTATGTTAAGTATAGGTTAATTTAACATGGTAAGTAAGGTGTGGGAGTGTATGTGTATGTAGTGGGGTATTTTTTGTTTGTCGGCCTTATCGTTTGTCGGCCTTATGGTCTGTCGGCCATTTGGCTGTCTTCCTTTTGGCTGTCGGCTTTCTAGTCTGTCGGCCTTATGTCCTATCGGCTTTTTGGCTGTCGGCCTTTTATCCATGTCGGCTTTCTGTCCGTGTTGGCCTTTTGTCTTGTAGGCCTTTGGGATGTCGGCCTTTTGTCTTTGACCCAAATGCGGTGATGGTCATAGGTTAAATGTCTAGTATCAAGTTAATCTGGTTTAGGTTATCTTTCCATCTTGTATCAGGTTAATATCGGTTCGATTATCTAGTCGCCTTGTATCGAAATAATCTGGTTAAGGCTCCATTGCCTGCTTGTATCAAGATAATCTCGTTTATTTTATCTTGCTTGCCGAACTGTTTTGTTTTGAATGTGAGTATGCTAATTAGATGCCGAAACAGCTAGATATATGGATGGATGGATGGCTTTATATATATATATATATATATATATATATATATATATATATATATATATATACACATACATTTTAATGTTTAAAAAACAAAAATTCGTAATTGAATATAAAGTTACCTCCCATGCGATATTTTGAGAAGAACAGGGGAAATAGCCTTTATAATGTAATTAAAAAACGGATTTAAAAAAATAAATAAATTCAGCTTAAACAAATAAAAAAAGATGGTTATTATTTATTGTTATTTAAATATATAAGTATTTTATATATCACGGTGTTGTAAAAATAAGATCATTTTTAGAGTATAAATTAATAATTTTTTTTAAGTTCATATACAAAACTTTCAACGGTATTAACATAATTTTAATATAAATAGGGAACGATTCATTAATATTTGATGGCTAACTGTCGCAAATAGGCCTACACAATTCGTTTTTATAATTGACTGAAAAAAAAACCCCAGAAAAAGTAAAGACAAAAATATAGATCTAGAGAAAATAGTTCAAGTCTATATGTTGAGGTAATAAACTCAACCGATAGACTCGAAATTATCCGAAAAGCCCAATAAATATTTTAAAAATCATGTACGATGTTATTAAAATAAATGTGGATCTAAAAGTCAATTGCGTCAACTGCATTTAAATCAAACAGTTTTAGTTTCAACTTAGCTTATGGTAATTCAAGCTGAATTAAGAAAATACTGAGCAATAATTTAAATAATATAGATTAACACATCTATGAAATTGAAGATATATATATATCTATGTATATATCTATGTATATATATATATCTGTATATATATATATATATATATATATATATATATATATATCTATATATATATATATATATATATATATATATATATATATATATATATATATATAACAAGGGTTGAGCGATATTAGAAAGTTGATGAGGGGGGAGGGGTAAAGTAAGGGATGCGGTTTGATTAGGGCGAGACACGAGATAGAAATAATGAGAGTACTCGCAGGAGTAGCGATTAAAGCCTGACAGTAGCGGTGGGGGGGGGGGGGGATATGTTATGTATATAGGCTCATTGTCATTAATGACATATATCAGTGAATCCATACGTCTCAGTGTCAGAGATCAGGCTTGCAGCACATAATTTCAGTGAAAATTAAAACCAGCAATTTGTTTGCACTGATAGGCGTTCTGTTTTATCAGGAAGGTGATTTTTTTATATATCAGGGAGGTGTTTTGTTATTTCAGAGAGGTGGTTTTTTTTTTACATCAGGGAGGTATTTTGTTATATTAGGAGGTACTTTGTTATATCATGGACGTTTTGTTATATGAGGGAGGTCTTTTGTTAAATGAAGGAGGTCTTTTGTTATATTAGGTACGTGTTTTATTTAATAAAGAGGTGTTTTGTTATATTAGGTAGGTGTTTTGTTTAATAAAGAGGTGTTTTGTTATATTAGGTAGGTGTTTTGTTTAATAAAGAGGTGTTTTGTTAGCTGCTGGATGTGTTTTTTTTTTATCAAGGAGGTGTTTTATTATATCAGGGACGCGTTTTGTTATATTAGAGAGATGTTTTGATATATGGGGGACACTGTTTTTCACAAAATTAACACCAATTTTTAAGGCAATTAAATCACGTAGCCATAATTACCTCCTGCTTCCTCACCCTCCACCTCATAAATCCCCCCCCCCACACACACACACACTTATGTGCACCCTCCCCTATTCATTCGTTTAGTTCTCTAAATTGTATTTTACACTAATGAATTATTTTTTTTGCGTCACATAGAGATGAAATTGAGCTTTTTAGCCAATATTTTTTTTTGATGGATTTAAAACTTTAATTCAATTGACAAATCTATTCCGATTTTCAATTAATACATAATTTTTATCGTAATTAATTCTAATTTAATTATCTTTCCTAAAAAAATCAGACATCAGCATATATCAGCCACGTTGTAACAATGTTAAACAAAATGTGCGATTCAGCACATTTGTTACAAAATCCAAACAAACCTGCTGCAGAGCTGCACATTGTCCTATAGGGGCTTGTCTCCGGAAAAAAAAAACAAATTAAAAAAAAGCTCTCTAACAGAGTCAATTTGCTAGTTTTTTTGTAACTAAAAACACTCAAGACATATTTGTTTATTTTTTTGAATTTTCAAAATTTGGTATGGTGAAATCCCATTACATTTAGAAACTAATTTTAATGGTATTTCACCATACCAAACTAAAACAAAATTGAAAAAAATATTTCTAGAGTATTTTCTGTTACAAAAACTAGCCACTGACTCTATCAAAGCTAGTAAAAGTAGTATCGATGAATATATGATCAATATATAAACATTTAGACCTCCACAAAAGGTTCTATTTTAAAAAAAAATGTCCCCCGTTGCCATAGCAAGTATATTTTATATTAAGTACCCTAATTTAGATTCATAAAAAAATACTACACTTTAATATATATATATATATATATATATATATATATATATATATATATATATATATATATATATATATATATATAATTTGCAATTTATTTCAGTGATTTGAATTATATAGTTTATATTTAAATTTATTCACATCGTTCCTGTGATAAAATAGCACTATGTATGCGTGTGTTTCTCTAAAACGTATATAATTTCAAATGATGACTACTTCCCCACTACGGGAATTCCCAATCTCTATATATATCAAGCTGGCTTCAAGCGAAACACGAAGAGTATGGGCGTGTTTAAGATATCTGTACCTGAACAGATATCGTTGACCTCTGAGTTTATCTCAGATATGTAGGTCACAAGGTAGTTTGGTGCATCTCCTAGACGTACTTGTCCAGGTATCCGCTACTCTGAAGGTCATACAGGTACTGCAGAAACGTCGAGAAAATAAATAAGTATAATGATTATTTGATTAGTTGATTTACCTATATATAGAGTCTCTCCAGCGGTTACTGTGTAATGTTTTATGTGTTATGTCTTATGTCTTATGCGTTATGTGTTATGATTTATGTGTTATGTGCAATGTGCTATGTGTTATTCCTTTAAGCTGCAGCCGAACCGGAACTTTGTTTTGGGCAGCGCTCTATATCGAAGCTCACGATTCAGCTGTATCTAATACCTAGCATTGCATGGAATTGAGTTTCTGCTTATTTCGGTTGTGCATATTTCTCTATTTGACACACTTTGCGTAAACCAACCTGCATCATTATTAGACAGGCACTAAATTGGAATCTATAACACCGCATTTATACTTGCGACACTATAATATACACGTCTAAAAAAAAACATCTCCGTAAATTAATTTTTTTGAGAACATGTAAAGGTGGGCCTATTCACTTATTGAGAAGATATATTTTTTAAAAAAATACGTAAACAATATACATGTCGCAAGTGTTAACGCAGTGTGAGGAAAGAGGAATGTAGGTAGACAAAACAAACTTGGAAAATGTCAGCTGTATGAGCAGCAGAAGCAATCGGAATGACGTGGGCCCAACTTGGAGGAATCGTCTAGAACCAATAACAATGGGAAGGTGTGGTTGCGTCACTATGCTACTGTAGGGTCCACAGTAGTGATGGTAATGATGACGACGATGTAATGATGAGGACGATGATGATGATGGTGATAATAATGATGATGGTGATGATGATGATGATGACGACGATGATGATGATGATGGTGATGATGACGACGATGACGATGATAATGATTATAATGATGATGATGATAATGATGATGATGATAATGATGATGGTGATGATGATGATGATGACGACGACGACGACGATGATGATGATGATGATGATGATGATGATGGTGATGATGATGATGATGATGATGATGATGATGATGATGATGATGATGATGATGATGATGATGATGATGATGATGATGATGATGATGATGATGACGATGACGATGATGATGTTGATGCTGATGGTGATGATGATGATGATGACGATGATGATGGTGATGATGACGATGATGATGATGATGATGATGATGACGATGATGATGATGATGATGATGTTGATGATGATGACATGATGATAATAAAGACTTTGACGATGACGACGACGATGATGATGATGATGATAATGATGGTGATGATGATGATTTTGATGATGATGATGATGATGATGACAATGATGATAATAAAGACTTTGACGATGACGACGACGATGATGATGATGATGATGATGATGGTGATGATGATGTTAAAGATGATAATGTTGATGATGACGATGATAAACCATAATATTCTATAAGTTGTTGTCGTGAAACATGTGATTTTGTTGACACATAAAAATCAACCTTAGATCTCAAATGTCGGTGTGATATTTTACTCGCGATTTATTTGTGAGAGACGTCACAGGGATTTGTCGTCACACACTGACCTACATAAGTCACGTGCATGTCAAGCATAGCACGGACGTGTAAATACTGTCTGGATAATGGTACACGGTTTGACAGTTACACACATACTCAACCACACACAGATTCACAACGACCCGCTCGGTTATACACATACGCATACAAAGCCACGCTCCTAGACACACACAACTACGAAGTTGGGCTTTCTGTTTAAATCCTCCATCATATACTAATTAAGAACGAAGAAGAAGAGGGCACACACATACACAGCTAACGCACACCCACACTTTCACCCTCGCACACTCATACACAGCAGCTCGGTAACACATACAGAGATACACACATACACATACACACTAACACACACAAGTACACAGCCACACATACACAGCCACACATACACAGCTACATATACACAGCCAACACAGAGCCACATCCACATACAGTTACACACGCGGTCACACACATACACTTTCATAAACACACACAAACAGCTTCACATAGCCCACAATTACACACACACACACAGACACTAACCCTCTCACTTAGCTATACGCACAGCCACACAACCTATTGCACACGCATGTACGTATGCAATTACCTGCACATATTATTTTTACTTTCTATAACTTGAGTACTGTTTCTGATAGATAAATGAAATTTCACACGTGAGTAAAAGATTTAATTTTCTGCCTTCTGTCAAATTTTGAGTAATTTCCGTTCAACGGAAATAGTATTTTACGCTATTTCCGTTTTCTAAAAAAAACGAATATGAGTTTATAAAGTACTAATAATATATCGCACTATTATACACACATTGTTCGCTGTTAACTTGGAACGCCATTTTTTTTCTACGAGATTTCTACTATTTTTAAAAGTTTAAGTAATTGCAAATGGATTAAAAATCATGTCCATGTCCCGAGTTGCCATCCCCCTTAGTGTTATACAGGAATATTCGAGAAAATTTAAGGGAGATCACCCTCGATTTATTTCCATCATATCACTTTAAATTTTACAAAGATAAATTATTCCTATCCCCAGACCCAGCAATACCTAAACATAAGCCCCAACCCCACGACATAATAGCCTTGGACAAAGTTCCCTTTTCTATTCGGCCTACATATACCCACCCTTAACAAAAACCTCAGAACTACACTTAAGATAAACTAAAGGGAAAAATATGAAAATATTGAAAGTATGTACATTCAGTTATTTTCAATTTTTTTTTTGGCTACTTAAGTATCATATTTTAAACACGCTCGTAAAAATATTTCATGCGTGAAAACTTCGTCTAACATATGCTCGCGTCTAAAATAAAAACAAAATTTTCAAGAAATTATTTTTTTCCAAGGCTGATGCAGGCAAAAAGATATGTAGTTAAAAAGTATTATTTTCTAAAAGTTTTGAAAAAGTCTTGAGTGTTAAACAAAAAAAAAAAACATACTTTCTAATTACATTTTACAATAACCTTAACATTTCCAAATACGACGGAAACATAATTTGTATTTAAAATAATTGTTACTAAATGTTAGCTTTTTTAAAATAGTTTTTATTTTTTTTAATTTTTACATAAGCTAGCGGGATATGGGTTAAAATATCACTTAAATTGATATTTTTTGTGAACTAAAATGTGTAGGCCTTCATTAAAAAAAAACCACTGGATTTTATTTTATTTATAGCTTTTAATTAGAGATTAAATTACGTACTAACATAAAATTAATGACTATTGTATGAGCTATCGGATATTTTTCAACCCACAAGCCGCAGTATCATATTTGACATTAGAAAATTATTTAACCCGGAATTGAATAATACGAAGTGGCTCGAACCTCATTAAATTCAATGCTTTTACAAAACTGTAGTTTAAGTATGTCATTGTCCCACTTTAGTGACTTCACATAAAAGATTTGTGAAACTTGCGTTAAAATGAAAAAAAATTGTTCTGTTTTTAAAATTCTTATATTTCTGGTGTATGATGTGTTCTAACATGCGTTTATTGACATGTTTCTACCTATTTCAAATATCTAATTAGATAAATAATGTAGACAAAAGCTTTATTCCTAAATGATTGACAAAAAATGTGCTTTATTAAAATGGTTTTTGTTGTACATATTACATTAGTCGACTTTACTGTTTGTGTATATTACCTCGACATACTAGGTAAACAATTTGCAGTAGACAATTGCTGTTTACAGTAGAGAGTAGTTAATGCCAGATGGTGTTTGGTCTCTAGCAGTTGTGTGCGGCGGTTAACGGGTTTTGTTGCTACTCTTGTCATGGGGTCAGCCAGGTGCACTCCGAATCTATTTTCGTCACAGCGATGCACGTCATAACTTAGAGGTAATGTAAAACATGGTTAGAGCAAGCTGCTTAGGTAGGACATGGTGGTATTGACGCACGTTTAAGATGGGGGGGGGGATGTCGGTGGTTTTGTTTGAAGGGTATAGCAGACCAACCTATACATGAGCTTAGACCTAGCGTTAATCGAATCACTAGCTTTAGCGGTATAATAAAACAATGATTTCAATGGGTTTTTTTGTTTCGAGTTTTTAAAAATGTATTGTAATGTTCAAGGGTAATGAAAGTTGATGATGTGAAGTTGGCACTTTCGCACGTTAACACGACCTAACCAAAACGACATTTCTAATGATCTGTCGCATTGTTATATGGTCATGTTTGGTATGTAATGATGGGCGGTCAATAATGATTTTATAATTATATATATAATATATATATATATATATATATATATATATATATATATATATATATATATATATATATATATATATATATATATATATATATATATATGTATGTATATGTATCCTAACTTGAACATGCAGTCTGGTTCATCATGTATGCAAGTTCTACTGGCATGTGTGTGTATGTATGTGTGTATGTGTGTGTGAGCGGGTTTTGTAGGCATGCAGTTAGGTCAGGGGTCGGCAACCTTTAGAGGCAGAAGAGCAAAAAGTTAAAATTTACAATATTTCCCAGTTTTTAAAGAGCCCTTAACAATATTATTGTATTTGATTAGGATTAGGCAAATAAATTTAAAATAAATTGGTTTAAGTATAAAATACTATGTATTCATTTTAAAGAATACGCATGTTTCGCACAAAACAGAATAACGTATAACTATATTACTATCCCTACCCAATTTAGAAGCTAATAACTAATTAACGATTACACTTAAGTCAAATTAATGCACACTGACACACACAAAAATGCCTTCTGAATAAAATAACAAATACTATTGAAAATATTCAAAAAATAAAATAAATTGTGCACTTTGGTAGTGGAAAGCATGGAACCACTGCCACGGAGCTGACCACATCACAGTTGTGGGGTTAGGCATTGTGCCTAAGAAGCTGTCTGTATACGCTTTACTCCACCAATTCTTAGTGTTTTTATCTTGTTTAAAGTTGTTTTTATAAGTTATGAAAATAAAATAATTATTGTGGAACTGGCGAGCCGCATCTTGACATCAAAAGAGCCGCTTGCGGCTCGCGAGCCGCAGGTTGCCGACCCCAGAGTTAGGGCGTTCAGAACTACAAATTCGACGTAATAGAATACGTTTCAATTTTCCCCTATACGATTTCACAGTGTCTGTCGTCTAATTAACTGACGTATATCCAAAAAGAGTTGTTTTTTTTTAAAAATAATTTATTACGTCATAGCTGTCTATCACAACAAAACAATACTGTCAATGTCGAAATAATCGTGAAGAACCGGGGGCCAATTGATACAGGCATCAGAGATAAATGGCACGGCTCTCGCTGGCGGGGCTAATTAATAATGCAAATTGGCTGGTCGAAATGTCTTCTTTATTATCTGAAGCTAGCCGGGGGGTAGAACCTGATATTATGAAATGGATGGATGAGCGATTTGGTGGGGTGGGGTGGGGGAAAAACGTGAAAGGGGGTTAGAGGGGGGGGTGAAATAATATCCTTATGTAAGCGTTAATGAGGAGTTTTTTTTTTAATTTTTTTATAACAAGAATTGTGTTGAGTTAGGGAAATAAACAGATTTAATGGTTTTAATCTTCTATAAATAGAGCGCGCCGTGATGTTTCGTTCTAGGAAAGGGGGGTGGGGAGGGGGGGGGGGGATATATTGAATAACTAAACATTTAATAATTAATTAAAAAGTCTTATATTACTTTAAATACGTAGGCATATCTGTTTTTAATACGTGTTTCACTTTTTTGCACAAAACTTAAATAAAATGGCTAGATTTTTAAATGATGAAAATGTTTTATATATTCTTATATTAAGTCCAAACAATAACATACCAAAATAATTGTTACCTATTTAATGTTATGCAACTTTATATATATATATATATATATATATATATATATATATATATATATATATATATATATATATATATATATATATATATATATAATTTATACATATATATGTGTATATGTATACATGAATATATGTATATATGTATATATATATATATATATATATATATATATATATATATATATATATATATATATATATATATATATATATATATATATATATACATTGTATTGAGTCTACTTTGTACTTTACGACATAGCCCCTACCACTTAGATAAAGTCTGGAAAAAACACTAAAACAAATTTCTTGTATTGTTGGACTCTCTGCAATCCTCCCAAGGTGAGTTCCAAAACGGAACTTACATGTTTTAAGCTTGACTGTCTTTAGTTATAATTGTAAAATGTCTATATTGTGTGATTATGTAATGATTTTCTTTGTTTTTGAAAAATAAAAAGGTTATAAATGTTACAGAATCTAACCTAAAATTGTTATACATGAATCCTTTAGGAGAGGGTGAAAAATATAAAAAGACAATTAATTAGATGTTTTATTCACGACTAAGACTGTATGTCTACTAAAATTAAGTATTGCAATCTACAACGGCTACTGATGTATTTTTTTCAACTATATAATGCTAAAAACAACTACCAAACTAATTTGTTTAGAACTTAAGCTCTATATAATTTTTACAGTAGCAAATAATAACTTTAAGTTGTATTTATATGTAAGCGGTCAACCTAAAGTGCAGGAATTTGAAATGAATATAAAGTTAAGCAACGAATTATCTGCCATTTGAATATCCAAATAACAAAATTTTATTCAAGGGAAATAACTCTTAAAAGAATTGCTAAATTAACCAAGTGTAACTAAAACATATTTAAAAAACACAAAAAAAACCGCTTTAAATTTAATTACATAATAATTATAATAGCCCTTCTATATTAACTTTGTAAGCTGTAAAAACATTATATTTTACATATTGAATACTTAACTGTAAGTTTTATTTGAAAGTCTGAAAACTGTAACTTATTATACCATACTTCTATTTAATTTTGATGACACATTTAATTTTACCACTAAAATGTAAAGCAAATTAAAATTTTGGATCCCTTGAACAAAGGGATGTCTTTCGAAGAAATCAAACACGGGTACCTGTTTTAGACATTGCTAGAATTATTAATTAAATATTTTTTTAAAGAATTTGAATTTTTTTTTTAATAAAAAACGTTTTAATAATAAGCTTTTATGTACTAATGCATTAAAAAGCAGAAATAAATTATAGACTACTATTTAAATAACTATAAAGAAAAGCATGGGTCACTTTAGTATTTATTGGAAGAGACCCACGCTTTTAGTGCATTAGTACAGGGGTCGGCAACCTGCGGCTCGCGAGCCGCATGCGGCTCTTTTGGTGTCCAGTTGCGGCTCTTCAGCATCATGCACAAATAATAATTATTTAATTTTATTTTATTTTCAACGCTCATAAAAATATTAGTCTACAACACTCGGTAATAAACGATATAAGAATATATATAAACAATAAACATTTACTGTTCTATTAGAATATTTATTTACTCCCTATTTCAATGTACTTCCTATTACATGGTCCATTCCGAATTGAAGCATTCAACTTCATAGTGGGTATCACAAAGAAACTAAACCAGCTAAGTGTAAAACTGAAAGAAAAACCCAGCCTATGTCTTGCATGAAGAAGTGTAGTGTTTCGAAAAAAAAACCTTTCTTGTTGAATACATGGTGAGCTGTAAAATGCTTAATTACGCAAAATCTGAAAACAATATCGTTATGAAATCAATGCTACTATTCAATCACTTCAGCATTAATAATAAACAAGGATGTTTTCACTGAGAGATTTGAGCAATTCAAAACAAATGCAAGTACTCTGACTTACATAGTAGATCCTCTCAACACAAATTCTAATGAGATTATTTCATATATTCAAAGCTATGAATTTTAAATTATATATAGTATCATATTTGTTTAGGATTCTAAACAAATATACTATTGACATAAAAATGTTAGTGGCTCTTTAAAAACCGTGTAATGTTGTAAATTGTAACTTTTGGCTCTTTCGACTCAAAAAGTTGCCGACCCCTGCATTAGTACATAAAAGCTTGTTATTAAAACCCCTGTACGAAATAATGGGACGTCTGTATTTATTTATTTCTAATTACCTTCATTCTGATCGACAAATCCTTTTTAGCAATGTTCACCATTTTGTTCATGTAATGATATTTTTTGTAAATATTTGAACTATGTGTATATGCTGATGTAATTTCTATTTGAAAATAAAAGTATTTTTTTAAAAAAGGGACGTCTTTCAAAAGATCAAACACGGGTAACTGTTTTAGACATCGCTAGAATTATTGATTAAATATAAAAGAAAATATAATTTGAAAAAAAAAAAAAACAAAGTTTACGGTTAGTTATAAATTCCATCCTATTTAATATTAAATATTAATACTTTAAAAGTTTTAATATAGATTCCTAAAAAAACTAAACATTTTTCAGCTAGAGAACGCCTACCTTTCATTGTAGTGTGTTCCGTCCTGAATTGATATCATCTTACGTACGATAAACTCGACCACTCGATATACTCTACTACATTCCCAACACATATCAAACTTCGATACCTCAACATAAGTAGACTTGATGCTCCAGAACTACGACACCAATTCGTTTACTTCACCAAGCTTTACAAACGATACTCACAATCCACAACGATTTTACTGAACCTACTACTACACTTTAACAGTCAATATAATTAGATACCTTAATACCACAAGAATCAATACTCCCGAACTCCAGAACTACGATACTTCATCACCAGCATTCTCATTTCTCTACTACCAATCATATTCCACTAGACCTTCAACTACACATAAGCCAAATAAAAAAATACGATACACTTCGATACGTTATACTTACGAAACCATATCAACAACACCCTTCCGCCGTTACTCCCAAATCTAAACGAGTCATCAAAATTTACCAAACAAGTACAATACTTTGAAAACCCCGTCATTACAAAACTCTATACACCAGGACAGATTTCTAATTCAAAGTCAGAGAAAACGAGACTTACAAGCCCTGTTTATTGTTTGAAATTTAAATTACGAACTTATTTAATCTTTTTTTTATATATCAGTTATGTGACACCAAAATAAAAAGGCAAAGTTACCGGTAAAAAGCGCCCGGACTTTTCCAAATTAAGGAGGTGGGGTTGCATTTTACCCATCACGAATAAATATAGGCTTATAGACCTAATTTTAGGGTGGGGTGAAAAATTATAGTTCATCCGGGGTGCCGAAATAGATCGCTACTCCTTTATAAAAGTTATTAATTATTGGGTACTATTTGGGGTCGGCGTGGTCGAGTCGGTAAAGCTCATGGTTGCTAAACCAAAAAGGCTCGAGTTCGAACCCTCGGGCAGACGAGGCTCGTTAGCTGGGGACAGCCACTCTCTAGGAGAGACAACTCCAAAATTAAACAACTGCTGCCTTGTAGTTTGTTCTTGGTTGGACAAAGGCTATGGAAGCAAATCCAAAAAGAAAAGCAGGCTGAAATCGGAGTCAATGGCCTCAATGGCGCATAACCAGTTGACACGTAACGCTTAATTGTGTTGGAGGCGTGGTCGAGTTGGCAAAAAGCTCATGGTTGATAAATCCGAACAAAGTCTCGACCCACTGGCAAATAAATCTCGATCCCCTTCAACACTAATAATTAAGAACGAAGAAGAAGAAGAAAGAATGTACTATTTGATAATAGCGATTAAAAGTTTGGCGCCCCCCTAGGTATGGCGCCCTAAGTAGCGCGGCCCTATATATATATATATATATATATATATATATATATATATATATATATATATATATACATATATATATATACATATATATATATATATATATATATATATATATATATATATATATATATATATATATATATATATATATATATAATTTCATAATACTGCAGACGATGATATATTCCGGATGTAAATATTCTAAAAGCCCTATAAATTAAAACATCTGATATGTATCTATATCAGCACTTTCATCAATTCGTTTGGAAATGAATTAATCCTAAATAAAAGACATTCGATACGTGAAACAAGATTATGCATCGCTCATCCTGCCCTAGCAGACGGTACAGGCGCGTGGCGCCCACGTGATGTAGCATCGTGACAACTGTTCGGCCATGATGAGGCCTTGTCGGGCAAGGGGCGAGCACTTGCGGTGTAAAGCGTACGATTAGTTGAGGTGCGCGCGTGACGGCCAGATTTTTACAAATTTTATTGTATCACTGATTATTTCTACGTGATGTATTTAGTCCATTTTAATTTAAAAACTGGTAATATTTTCTTGGCAATAATATTCTTGTAGATTAATTATGAAATATTAACTGCGAATGTGTGTATTGGTTGTATTGAATTTAGATTTAGATAATACTCACGATTAGTCTACAGTGTCGTGTAGTGAAAAAAGGTAATGAGTAAAAAAATAAATATAAAAATTCAGTATTTCCCTGCAGAAATTATGTGTATATCTATAGCTCTAAACTTAATTAATTAGCATTCATCTCTCGGTGGTGAGGGCATAGGCGGACTTAAATTTCGGGCGGGGGGGGGACCCTTGATGTGTAAATATATATTCTCCATTTCAATTTATATATTGTTTCTTTTTAGTTCCTCAGGAAAAGGGGTGGGGGAGCATGATTCGTGATGGCAATGCCCACTCCTACCCCCTCCCCCCCCCCCCCACACACACGAATAGATGACTGAAATAATGCACGAGTGAGTAACCCAAATTCGCTTTGGGTTACCCAAATTAGGATTATGAGCTTTTAGTTCGGTGCTATTGTCATTTTTGTGTGTTCTCACTGCCGACTATATGTTGATTTTCTTCACGTAAAGTATATCTTGTAATTTGTTTGCTGATAATTTCTCCGGGTGGAAAATGATTTTTATAACTTTGTTTTTCGATGTGCAAGTAACATTTACAGGGAAAATGTTAGAGTAAAGATCACGATTAGTTATTTGTATAATCTTGAGTCAAGTGTAAGGTTAGTTTATTTTAAGACTTGGCGTTCATGTTAAAGTAAAAGTTTAGGGCCCGGTTAAATTGGATGGTCATGGTTACGTCTCTGGTTATTAAGGCATTATAATTTAACACCAGTTAGCCCTTTTCATTCAGTTTTTAATATTGTTATATTTTTTTTATCTTTCAGATAATCAATCAAAGACAAGCGGAATTTTCCAAGCTATGATGACACCAAGAGCGGGACTACAAACCTAGCGCAACAGTCAGCCATTGATCAACGCTCTTCGTCGTCCATCCCGAGCTAAGGGGAGAAAATACCGTGCGTTAAATTCGTAACGAAAGCTTGATTGTGAATTTGAAGTTTAGCTGCATTTTATCTGTACGGAGTTGTGTCCCTGTTAGAGGAGATAAAAATAGTGTTGGAGTTATTTCCCTTCACGTCGGGAGTAATTGTAGTATACGATAGTAAAAGATTAGCGGTTTCTTTTATTTAAAGTTGGAGTTTAATATTATTTACGTGAATCATAAAAGTGTTTAATTTTTTTTCTCGCTTTGAGTTGGAGTTAATTCCCTTTTCTTAAAGATAAAATATGTGTTAAATTCACGTTGTATTGGATTTATTTCCCTTTATGTGAATCAAAAAATTGTGGGCGTTAACTAAGTGTTGTGCTATCGCCT
Source organism: Physella acuta (assembly GCF_028476545.2). Lineage (NCBI taxonomy): Eukaryota > Metazoa > Mollusca > Gastropoda > Physidae > Physella > Physella acuta. The sequence goes on along the minus strand of NW_026732698.1, from coordinate 81,525 downwards.
TTGGATTACTGGATTACTGTTTTATTCAGGCTTCTTCAGTTCTCTAAAAAAATGGTTAACGAAGGCTACTACCTGCTAGTTAACCAGGGAAACAGGGACACGCCCTGCTGCAGGTTTAACCTGAGCATGAAGCACACGCGTCACCAAACCTGCAGGCAGGACCCTGCAGGGTTAGGTCACCTCCTGCCCGCAGGTGACTCTTCCAACAACGGAAGTTACGTCTACGGCGACGAGTTCTACTTCCTGGGTTCCAACCTCACCTGGGCGGACGTGCGTCACATCACGACCAACTTCACGAGTGACGTCACGCTGTACTGTGACGCCAGCGACATGTCACGCGCGCAGAACTTGTCGGACGTGAACTTCTCGATCGTGTCGGAGGAGGAGTACATCCAGAGGACGCTGGGGGAGCGTTACGTCAGCACGGCCACCGTGGTCATCTTGACCATCGTCTACATACTCATCCTGCTCACGGGCGTGCTGGGCAACGTGTGCACGTGCATTGTGATCACCAGGAATAGATCACTGCACACGGCCACCAACTATTACCTCTTTAGCCTGGCCATCTCTGACGTCATGGCACTCGTCTTAGGTGAGTACCGCCTTACCTGTAAACATACGCGGGCGTGTAGTGATTTTACTACTAAAATAGTTACTTATAGAACTGAACTTTGCCATGTAATTTAATTAGAAAATCTTCTGATCAATTTCTTAGTAAATGTATCGATCATACATATTCAAAGATGCTAAGAAATATAACACAGTAGTCAATCTATTATTACAAATGTACTAAAATACATACAGGATGTTACAACTAGTAAGTTAACACGATAGACATACATACATACATACCTACAACAAGAACAATATTATCAGACATGACATATGTTATAAATCAACAGTTAAAATGACATAAAATGATTAAACACATATTTTAAGTTGTATCACACTACACAATCTATTGTTAAATAATTTTAAACCTCGAAATCTCTAACTCTTTGATACATTACCTCTATAATTATCTACCAGTCTATATATATATATATATATATATATATATATATATATATATATATATATATATATATATTAGGATGTTGTTTGTTTTTATATAATATAATGTTTTTCGAAAATGTCTTTTTCTTATATTTGTTCTTCAATTTTGCTGAAAAAAATCGCTGAGGTAGCCAAACACTATAAATAGTTTTGTGGAATTAAAAATGTGTTTTCTTGAGAGTCTCGTAATAATGACGGCATTAGCAACATAATGCATGGTGTAGGTAATACCCCCTATGACGTCCTTTTTAAACCACACACCAGCACGTTTTGTAATTTATCTTTCAAAGTTTTATTTTTTACCGTCTTTCCTTTAATCTCTACAATCTTAAGACAACGATAATTAGCCTTCAGGTTTTTAATTTTCATCTCCAGATCTTTATGATAAGAATTTGTTTTAAACAGCTGGGTTTTTTTTTTTAAACTTATCTACATATTTATCGAATTAAGACAACCTGGGGATGTATGACATCCCGTGGTGGGACTTGGATGGCGTTTAAAAACGTGTGTGAGGTGACATTGTTGAAATATAGCCTACCTGTGTTACGCTTGAATAGGTTTGCTGATTTCTCGGTTGTGACGGATATCCGGGCTTAAAGTGGATTGGGGGAGGGTGTGTGGTGGGGGGGGGGGGGGGGGCTTAAACTACCATGGTTTAGTAAAGGCCTCATTATTCGCTTAAACCAATTTTTGTAAAACTTTATTTCTCATATTTTTCATAAAGTAACCCGTAAGTGTATAATAATCTTCATTATTTACTAAAATTTACTATTAACTATGTCTTCATACAAAACAATTGATTCAAATTTCGAAATTAGAATTTCTCTTATTGAAGTAAATATAAAAATAAAAATTATGTTGTTGTTTTTATTGATCGTTTGATCGATTTAATCGAAGAGTATTGGCCCATTCACTTGCCTTGGCAAAACCAAACTTGAAGGAAGATCACTCTCCTTAAATGTGTCTTCATCGTTTGAATTAGCTCCCTTCTGTGTTGCGAAATTGCATCAGCAATTAGCTAGCTTGCAGTTACATTTTTTTTATCAGAGTGAAGATTTCGCAAAGTAGAAAAGAACCAATTAAAACAGGGGCAATGTCGCGAGAAAGAATTTCTCGAATAAAAGCAACTAACAGATGGAAATGGTTTGAAATGGTCATTAAAAATTTAATTACTGCGTATCATTAACGTTGTTGCTAAGATGTAAAGCTAAGGTTAGAGCGAAATATATTTTAAGAATTGAAGTTATTTACAGTATTAGACTATTCAAGCGTGTATATATATACAAATATATATATATATATATATATATATATATATATATATATATATATATATATATATATATATATATATATATATATATATATATGGTAAAATGTCCTAGAAAAAAAATATCTATGGCAAAATATCTCACGGACAGATTATCCCAGGAAAAGATAATACCTTTTATAATTCTGTAATCCTATTTATTGAGTCCATTCATAACTGTTATAAATATAATGCGGTGTATACCGTTTTTATCTAAAACGCTGTTCACTTTGTTTATAAATAAATTAATGACAAAATGACCAAGATTCAAACAAATTGATCTAATACATCAATCATGCTGATTCAGCAAGCAACAATAACTGAGTAATTATAAAGGATCCATCCTTCTATCTAAACCCTTTTCGTCTCCACTCTAAACCCTCTAATACTTTGATCTTATTCTGATTATCCATACCCCAACAGGGCAATATTTTAGGACAAACAAACCCAAGTTGTTCTTTAAAAACCCATCAAATAAAAACACATCAATGCGAGCTTTTTGCGAACTCCCTAGAGAATACGCCTATGATGGCTAAGCGTGGGCAAAGACGGGCAAAACCTTTATCATTCAAAATAAACTTTAAATATATATATTGTTTTATTTTTATACATAAAACTGGATTTTTTTTTGTAAGATGTTGTTACGTATATAATGTAATTCCGTTAATGAAATTTTGTTTATTTTTTGTTCTGGGCGTTTAAAGATTAGCTTGCAGATTAAGTCGGTATATCTTTCAGATATTTTGCACCGTTCGGGCTGTAGGCGATAAATGTCATACTCGATGTTGTGGCTATCTTTATAAATAGCGCATGAATGTTTCGAAACGCAACAGATAGGAGGGTTTGACGTTCATGTAAGACGTTTTGATTGTGAGAAACGTCTTGGTAGGAACAGGATGATACGAGGTTAAGTACCTAGCTGACGTCTTATGTTAAGTATCTGCATGACGTCTGAGGTTAAGTATCTATATGACATTTGAGGTTAAGTATCTACATGACGTCTGATGTTGAGTATCTACATGACGTCTGAGGTTAAGTACCTACATGACGTCTGAGGTTAAGTATCTACGTGACGTCTGAGGTTAAGTATATACGTGACGTATGAGGTTAATTATCTACATGATGTCTGAGGTTAAGTATCTACATGACGTCTGAGGTTAAGTATCTACATGACGTCTGAGGTTAAGTATCTACATGACGTCTGAAGTTAAGTATCTAGATGATGTCTGAGGTTAAGTACCTACATGACGCCTGAGGTTAAGTACCTAGTTGACGTCTGAGGTTAAGTATCTACATGACGTCTGAGGTTAAGTATCTACATGACGTCTGAGGTTAAGTATCTAGATATGTCTGAGGTTAAGTATCTACATGACGTCTGAGGTTAAGTATCTACATGACGTCTGATGTTAAGTATCTACATGACGTCTGAGGTTAAGTATCTAGATGACGTCTGAGGTTAAGTATCTACGTGACGTCTGAGGTTAAGTATCTACATGACGTTTGAGGTGAAGTATCTACATGACGTCTGAGATTAAGTATCTAGATGACGTCTGAGGTTAAGTATCTACATGACGTCTGAGGTTAAGTATCTACATGACGTCTAAGGTTAAGTATCTACATGACGTCTGAGGTTAAGTATCTACATGACGTCTGAGGTTAATTATCTACATGACGTCTGAGGTTAAGTATCTACATGACGTCTGAGGTTAATTATCTACATGACGTCTGATGTTAAGTATCTACATGACGTCTGAGGTTAAGTATCTACATGACGTCTGAGGTTTATTATCTACATGACGTCTGAGGTTAAGTATCTAGATGACGTCTGAGGTTAAGTATCTAGATAACGTCTGAGGTTAAGTATCTACATGACGTCTGATGTTAAGTATCTAGATGACGTCTGATGTTAAGTATCTACATGACGTCTGAGGTTAAGTATCTACATGACGTCTGAGGTTAAGTATCTACATGACGTCTGAGGTTAAGTATCTAATGACGTCTGAGGTTAAGTACCTAGTTGACGTCTGAGGTTAAGTACCTTGTTGACGTCTGAGGTTAAGTATCTAATGACGTCTTATGTTTAGCGTCTAGATGAAATCTTGAAGTTAAAGTGTATAGATGTCATCTCAGGTTAAGTAACTGCATGACGTCTCAATATTAAGTACCTAGTTGACATCTCAATATTAAGTACCTAGTTGACATCTCAATATTAAGTACCTAGTTGACATCTCAATATTAAGTACCTAGTTGACATCTCAATATTAAGTACCTAGTTGACATCTCAATATTAAGTACCAAGATAACGTCTCAACATTTAGTTCCCAAGTGACGTCTCAATATTAAGTACCTAGTTGAAATCTCAATATTAAGAGGTTATATTACGTTTTAGAATTAAGTATCGCGATAATGAATATTGTATATTTACAGTTAATATTTGCCCTTTTTATTTTTATTTTCACATAACGTTTGTAGAGTATTCTTCTATAACGAGAAAAATGGCCCGTTGAGGAAGGATACACCGGGCGCTAGGTTGATAGTGCTGTCTCTTTTCTCTAAACTAAAACCAAAACATGTAGATGTCTTAATCAACCAAGTACCCGCTTGATTCCCAAAGAAGTTAGTTCAACGTATGACTGGAAAAAAAGCATACCTTAACTACAAGGCCAGAGCAAAATACAAATTATTAAAATATTTTTCTCTGGTAAAAGCAATGTATAATACACAGCATGACTACAGATTTTGTTCTATTGTCGGCAAATCAATATCAAGAAGAAAAAACTGTTAACCTAATATGTAACTAAATTAAAATATTGCTCAAAAAATTTGATTTCTTCTGCGATATTTAGCATCACTAAAAAATAAAAAATAAACAAATTGCTTTGCCTTTGAATATTTCATCTCATTAAATGTCGATCACATTTGGATACATAATACAATTTTTCCGTTAAACAATTTCAAATCAGATTGCTCGATATAAATATCCCACGTGACGCAGGGGGGGCCGGGGGATAAATTGCCTCAGGGATGGGATATTTGTATCCGGCTTGACCTGCCAGGGGTGACCCCCAGCACAATATTAAACTGGCCCCAGCCCCGGGGGTCAAGCTGGCCATAGCTTAGACAACCATAACCCCAATTCTCCCTCAGCATCTCCCCCCCCCCCTAAACTGTAATGGAATCACGACCGCAGCCGATGGAAAGCCCCACCCCCACCCCACCCCCAATCTAGAATCTGACGTGGGTATTTGCAAGATGTCCAACATCAGGATGTTATCTCCCAGCCCGCTGACATCCTGATGAATTTATTGCCAGCCCGTGTGTGTGTGTGTGTGTGTGTATGTTTGTGTGTGTGTGTGTTTCGCTGGTTAGTTGGTCTCTTGTTTGTTGTGTCTACAACAGCACAGCACTACACAGCTCTAGTCCTTTATACCACTGTACAGCACTAGACCTGTCTACAGCACTAGACCTGTCTACCTGTCTACAGCACCAGACCTGTCTATAGCACTAGACCTCCTGTCTACAGCACCAGACCTGTCTACAGCTCTAGACCTGTCTACAGCACTAGACCAGTCTACAGCACTAGACCTGTCTACAGCTCTAGACCTGTCTACAGCACTAGACCAGTCTACAGCACTAGACCTGTCTACAGCTCTAGACCTGTCTACAGCACTAGACCTGTCTACAACACTAGACCTGTCTACAGCACTAGACCTGTCTACAGCACTAGACCTGTCTACAGCACTAGACCTGTCTACCCTTGCATCACACAGTCATCACATTCTCTCTCTACTGCTCATATCGTTTTGATTAGAAATGTGTATCAGCCTTAGGGATTGTGTGCGGTTCATATCATATTGGAAGACACTAATTGAAATCGTTATATTATAACATGAATTCACAAATATACATAGCCTACACATACACACGTACTTATATAAATATATACATAATATATATATATATAAATATATATATATATATATATATATTATATAAATATATACATAATATATATATATATATATATATATATATATATATATATATATATATATATATATATATATATATATGTATATATATATATATATATATATATATATATATATGTATATATATATATATATATATATATATATATATATATATATATATATATATATATATATATATATAAAATATATATATATATATACAGAGGTATATATATATATATATATATATATATATATATATATATATATATATATATATATATATATATATATATATATATATATATATATATATATATATATGTATATATATATATATATATATATATACAGAGGTAGAAAAAATCGTATCTAGTTTCCTTTGTTTCAATGTTACTATTAGTTAGGTAGGGATAAGGATTACATCAGTCAATAGTTACAGTTTCTATACACTACCAACTTAGACACGCGCACGCGAATATTAAAAAAAAATCCCACTTATATTGTTTCATAAAAAAATGGCCCAGTGGTAGCTTTTTAATATCACACCGTATGAAAACACTCTGTATGCTAATATGTTTTTTTTTGCTCACCCCATCAGCTGTCACCAACCTTGCCCCAGATTTCATCTAGGTCATTTAGAACACGTGTGCTATGTTATTATTGCTCACCTTCGTTAAAGTAAGGGACGCTTGTATTGTAAGTTTATAAAGCGAGCCCTGTATTTCGTGTCTTTCTTTTACCGGAAAAAAAATTAGATAGAGTGAGTTTAAAAATAAGAATACTTTTTTATTTTATTTGAAAGGTATCGACTTAACCATCTAATTTGTTCAATATAGTGAATCTTTCAGACTTTTATTTGGGGGGGGGGGGGAGGTGGGGGCGTATTCTAGTAAAAGTATATATTTTCTGTATAATTAATTTTCGTTTGGCGTTGAGGGTGCGTGATGTGGAGGGTGCTAACCCCCCCCCCCCCCCCCCCCCCCCCCCCCACCACGATGAAATGGCTGATAGAAACACTGGTCCACCACTTTGACTAAAACTTAACTCCATTTTTTATACAGTTTCATCAAGTTCGTCTTCATAGTTTTATTTTTATTTTTATTTTCTCTTGGTGTTTTGGTTAGAGCCTGTATTGTCACATTGTCACCTGTCACATTGCCATTAACACAATAGACACATTAGAAAGAGTTATCGTGTCACTGACACTGAGACCCAGTGTCACGAACACACGGGGTCAATAACCTTTGGCCAAAACTCTGAATGGTAAAATCAGTGGCTAAAGGACAAAGACACAAAACCCTACCATTATGAACTACACATGATACAAAACTCTACAATTTAAAACAACTGATTGAACTGGGTTTTTTTTTCAATCTTATGATTAACTTGTAAGTATATATGCGTGTTTTTATAGTGATTCTTAATTTCAAAAAGGAAAATGAAGATGGTTTTAAGATCTTCTTAGATGTTAGAAATATAGCAATCTTTTAAAGATTGTCATATTGACAAAATGATTCATTTATGTTTTTTTTTTAAACTGCCGAATTCAATTTATTTTAGTCCAACTTCCGTTCCAGCCTATCCCCCTTCCCCATCCCCAACACCTCCCCCCCCCCGTCTTCAGGCGCAATGCCACATATCGCGATGTCCTCACCACCTCCACCCAACAGAAGATCGAAATGTCACCCCCCCCCTCACCCCCAGCTACCCCCCACCCCTGTCTTCGCAATGCCACATATCGCGATGTCCTCACCACCTTCACCCAGCAGAAGATCGAAATGTCACCCCCCCCCCCCCGGTCCGTACAGCCTCATCAGTCACCATTGAGATAGGCAGGCGTCAACTTTTGTGGCAAAACTCCCGCCCAATTCTCAGCCTCTGGAACTTTATTTGCAGATTGTATCTGGCGTGCTTCCCCAGACCGTGTCTCAGAGCCCCGTTTTTTTTTTTTCTCTAGACGGGTCTTACGTAATCAACTAGCACAATAGCCCGTCGCTGGTTGAGAAATTGGAAAATCGTATTAGGAGTTGTTGTTTTTGCGCCGAATTTCGTAATTTATACGTATACTGACGTTATCTAAACTTCACATGTTTGTTTTGATTTATAAATATTGCTTTATCATAACTAAACAAAAATTAGATTTATAAACAACATACAAATAATAACATTTCTGTGTTTGTATTTTAAAGATAAAATTTAAAAAAAAACGTTTTTTTTCGGATATCAGATATTTTAATAACTAAAATTTGATCTCAAAACTTCAAATAAAAAATTCGCTTTTTTACCCCCCAAGTCCCTTACAATAAAAGCTATGCTCTAATTCTATTTATAGTAGTTTCAAGCTCATAATGCGTACTTATAACTGGTTTTGAAAAATTGTCTATCTTCTACTACATAACTGGTGGCATGATGTAATTAGATCTTGTAGAATCACACAGCACACAGCTTATTTGCTAACATTAAAAAACGAAACTTTTTAATTACCCGCTTTCTTAAACACACTAATAGTAAGACTTGAAAAAAATTACAATGTAATTTTTTTTGCCCTTGATAAAATAAAATAAAAACAGGTAGAAGTGGTTTTAATATAACTTTGTTTGTATGATGCACTAGCGTTTTAAATTTAAACTAAATAGGCTATACAAGATGCGTCTAATTTGAGTTTAAAAATCTGACCACAAAGCTATCAACAAGACACACAGACGTCTTAAAGAAAAGCTGGTAAAATTAAAACTCGACCTAGACACGCCTCTTGTAAACAAGTGAGATATTCTTAAAGTTTAGAACCAACCACAGACTTCCTGCACCCCCTTTCTGTTGTTAATGCCATCCGCACTGGGAATTTATCATCTCATGTTTGATAGTTTCCCTTCCAGCGAACACAACTATTCTTTGTTATCTCCCCTTAGGCATCCTGCAAGACGAAATGAGAACACGTTCAGTTATCTGTTGCTGTGAGGTTTTGTCGATTGTTTTCACCGTTTGATACCGGTTGACTAATCTTCACATCATGTGGACTAGGCTAATCTTTTAATTCTATTGGGTCAGTCTGGGATCAAGGTCGTGAGTTTAGGTCCACCTCGTTTTCAACATCGTTAGCTTTGGGTCAGCCTCGTTTTCGTGATATTGATCTTTGGGTTAGTCAGTTATCAGACTATGATCTTTGGATCAACTTTTTCTTCTGATCTTTGGGCAGTCTGGTATTCAGATCATGAACTTTAGGTCAACATAGTTTTTCAGATCATGATCTTTAGGTCAGTCAGTGTGATCAGATCACGATCTTTAGGTCAGTCAGTGTGATCAGATCATGATCTTTAGGTCAGTCAGTGTGATCAGATCATGATCTTTAGGTCAGCCTCGTCTCCACTTCGCGAAGACCGGTTGTGTTAACTTATTAACAAATAAATCCTAATCCTGTGTGAAAACATCTTTTTCTTCAAATTACATGTTTTTATTTTCGCACTAAGGATGAGCGAGCAATAGATACTTCACGTTCCCAAAGCACTTGACTCACAAATGTCTATATTTTCATAACATCCCGCCGTATTCTGTTAAATTAATCTTCTCAAATTCAATTTTGCTCCGTGTGTTATCATAGTTTGGCATACAGGTTCAACAGCGGTGTTGGAGCTACAGAAGAATGGCGATTACCAGTGTCGTAGGCAGGGTGGGGGGGGGGGGGGGTTAGGGGGGGTCATAACTCCCCCCCCCCATAGACCCCTCGGAATATATATAAAAAGTATGAGGGGGGGGTGCAAATCGAAAGTTTGAGGGGGGGGGGTGCAAATCAAAAGTTTGTCCCCGGGTAAAAATTGGAACCCCCCGCCCTTGAGACGATCCTGGTTACGCCACTGGCGATTACTACAGCAGTGTGTCAGTTTGTAGGGGAACGGCGTGGCTAAGAGGTAGAGCGCTAGGCTGCTAACACGAATTTTTTTAGTTCGAATCCTGGTCGAAGAGAGTAGAACGTACGTGTGTACACCCTGCTCTGGTGGGTACCTGACTCATGATAGGGAAAAGACTCCGTGGCTGGGCATAGTGCTGACCACACTGTCTCTTCATATGCCGAGGTAACAGAAACAGGTGAACTCTACTTCACTCGCTTCATGAATTATTAAGTTCATAAATGAAACTTGACTTTATCTATTTGTAGTTTCTCTTTACCGTCTTAACACAAACAGGTGCAATATAGCTGCAGTTCTTCCCTTTACGTACTCTTTAATCTAAATGGCCTATCCACTTTTAAATCATACATATTTATTTTTTTTTAAAATGTATTTTTAGTTCATGCATGTGTTTTCGTCAATACATGTCAAGTGGGGAACACAAATAGTTTTACAACAGTTTTGAAGATTCTGAGGTTAGTGGGTTTTTTTTTTTACATACACTGATTCTAAGAGGCATATCTGCTTAAGGGGGGGGGGGGGGGAATGGTAAGGGGGGGGGAGAAACGTCGACCGGATTTATATTAAATATCTTCTCTAACCAATGCCCGCCCCAACCCCTCCCCGGAAGTTTCAAGTAACCCCACCCAGAGAAAAATGTATGAAAGAAACCCTGTGCACAGAGGGCAATAAGATCATGGTAATAAGTTATCTTGTTGTGAATAAGGTTAATCCCAGTCAGCCTAATTTGATTCTGAAAGGTTTCTGAGCAGATTAGAGATATCTCCATCTTGTTTTTTTCTAGAAGGCACATGATTTTGGATTTAATAAAAACACTAAAATTTGATACTTACATTTAATAAACTAAATAGTGATACTTGCATTTAATACACTAAAATGTGATACTTGCATTTATTACATTAAAATATGATACTTACATTTAATACACTAAAATATTATACTTACATTTAATACATTAAATAGTTATACTTATATTTAATACACTAAATAGTGATACTTACATTTAATACACTAAACATGATACTTGCATTTAATACACTAGAACAAAATACGTGCATTTAATACACTAAAATATGATACTTGCATTTAATACACAAAAAATATGATACTAGCATTTATTACATTAAAATATGATACTTACATTTAATACACTAAAATATGATACTTGCATTTAATACACTAAAATATGGTACTTACTTGTAATACAATGAAACATGATTCTTGCATTTAATACATAAAAACATAATATTTGCATTTAAAACATAAAAACACGATTATTGCATTTAAAACATAAAACACGATACTTGCATTAAACACATTAAAACGAGATTCTTGCATTTAATACATTCAAACATGATACTTGCGTTGAATTTTTTTTTATCATGACAAAAAAATGATGCTAGGTTGTCTCGACCTTGACAAGAGCCACCACCCCCCCCCCTCCCCTCCCTCTCCCTTTCACTACCTGCAGTAGAATCTTTTAACACCACTGATAAGAAATGTTCTGTGGAGGCCATGGTTTAATTATAAGCTGCGGTGTCTAAAAATAGACATCACGTGATCAACATATCCATCGCGGGAAGAGAAATTTTAGAAGTGTTTATTTCAACTTGCAGATGGAAGAAGGAGACGAATTAAATGTGGATTATAAATAGTTTAAGTATGTAGGGGTCAGACGTTTATAGGTGCTTAACATAGACTGGGTGGGGGTTGCAGTATTACTCCGTAGGGGTGTGAATCAGCGGGGTAGGGGGTGTAGATTAAAGAAGTAGGGCTGTAGTTTGGATCATGATGACGCCCTGAGTAGGGAGGCTACGGGTTGAGATCTCAGTATGTGGGAGGATGATGAATAAAATATTCAGTTTGATGTACAATGCTAAGATTGTTACAGTCAAAGAGAAGATATTCCTAAGCTAAAAGTTGCAAGAATCTGTATTAAAATCGTTAGGTCGGACTGAAAGTATATTGTTCATAGTTTTTACAATTGGTCATGAAGGAACGGCGTGGTCAAGTGGTAGAGCTAACCCGAAAGTCTCGAGTTCGAATCCCGGGTTTGTGTACGTAAAATGTCCCTTAGTCCACTCAGCTCTGATGGATTCTTGTTCATAACTCCAACACAAATAATTACAACTGGTTGTGATAGGGTGTGGTAAGATGATAGAGCTAACAACTAAGTCTCGACTTCGTTACCGAGCTGGAGTCCACCCAGCTCTAATGGGTACCTGATTCACGTTAAGGAAATTAAAGGCGGCTAGGGATAGTGCTAGCTATATTATCAATCCGAGGTCACAGAAACATGTGAACTCTACTTCATGTGCTTGTGAACCACCAGGGTTGAAAGGGTTGCTTTAAAAGATATTATGAGCGGTCATTCATTGATACTTTCATATCTCAACTGCGAAAGAAAATCGACAAGAACAATTTTAAGTATACATTGCCCCAGAATAAGGTTTTACTAATCAATGAACTGTCTTAAAACAAATGTATTGAACACATGTATTGCCTCATTAAACAAAGCGTGTATTTATTCTGATACCACTCTCACCTTTTTGAACTGGCACCTGATCGAGTTTTGAGTGATGTATTTGCAGGTTATGAAGAAGTTTTGAGTGATGTATCTGGAGGTAGTGAAGAAGTTTTGAGTGATGTATATGTAGGTTGTGAAGAAGTTTTGAGTGATGTATCCGGAGTTCGTGAAGGAGTATTGAGTGATGTATTTGGAAGTTGAGGAGCAGTTTTCCAGCGAGGAATTGTAGATTGACAAACAAAGGGAAAGAACTCAATCGAAAATATATGTTTGCCTATGTGCTTATCATCGCTCAGTACAGGCGGGTGAACTTTGTACCCTGTTTTGTTTATTGACCTGTAACGACCGTGATCCCCCACCCCTCTCCCTCAACCCCCGCCGCTTTAGATGTATGTTGAACTTAAAGAACTGATAGCAAATCGTTAACATAAAAGGGCACTAATTTGATTTGAAAAATGATCACTTAAAATAAAGAAAAAAAAATATACATCGAAATTTGCTCTTATTTTTTTTAAGAAAATACACACGAAAATAGAAATAGGTCTTGAAAAAAAACAATTATGTTAAATTAAATAGACTCGGTAAACACATCAATGTATTCATATGTCTTCCTTTTTATATTAAAATGAAAAATCAACAATTCACATTTAATGTTGTTTTCGTCATAGAAAGTTAGGGTTAATGCTGTTTAAATTAACTCATGTCACTGTTAATTTGTTTATCTTTTGTCAATATTAATGGTGTATAAATTAACACGAGTCACGGCAAGTGCAATGTTCATTCATCCATGGCATTGTTGGTGTTGTTTCTTTTCATTAGCACACGTTACTGTCAGTCTAATTTTCTTTAGGGCAAGTCACTGTTAGTGCTGTTTTCATTAGCAATGTCCCTTGGGTCCATCAGATGGGGGAGGGGGGTCTGGTACATGGTCAACATCTGGACCTTCTTATCTTACTGACCAGGCCGTGTGCTGGGATTTCCAATGCGTCATTATCCAATGGTCTACTAGACTCTAGGGACATAGTTACATTTGCATATAACACTGGTAGTGCTGTCTTCATTAGCATATATCACTGGCAGTGCTGTCTTCATTAGCATATATCACTGATAGTGCTGTCTTTAGTAGCATATATCAATGGCAGTGCTGTCTTCATTAGCATATATCACTGGCAGTGTATCGTTATTAGCATATATCAATGGTAGTGCTATCGTTATTAGCATATATCACTGGCAGTGCTGTCTTCATTAGCATATGTCACTGGTAGTGCTGTCTTTATTAGCATATATCACTGGTAGTGCTGTCTTTATTAGCATATATCACTGTACTGCTGTCTTCATTAGCATATATCACTGCCAGTGCTGTATTTATTAGCATATATCACTGGCACTGCTGTCTTTATTAGCATATATCACTGGGACTGCTGCCTTCATTAGCATATATCACAGGTAGTGCTGTCTTTATTAGCATATAACACTGGCACTGCTGTCTTCACTAGCATATATCATTGGCAGTGCTGTGTTCATTAGCATATATCATTGGCAGTGCTGTCTTGTTTAGTCTTAGTGCTGTCTTGTTAGCATTTATGACTGGCAGTGCTGTGTTCATTAGCATATATCGATGGCAGTGCTGTCTATATTAGCTTATATCACGGGCAGTGCTGTCTTCATTAGCATATAGCACTGGCAGTGCTGTCTTTATTAGCATATATCACTGGTAGTGCTGTCTTGATTAGCTCTGATTGCTGTCTTTTTAGCACTTATGACTGGCAGTGCTGTGTTCATTAGCACGTATCTCTGTTAGTGCTGTCATCAATAGCTTTGATGTCTTCATTAGCACATGTCAATGGCTGTGCTGTCTTTATTATTGTCTTTATCATCACATGTCCCCTTGGTGCTGTCTTCATAAGCACATTTCAATGTCAGAACAGTCCTCACTAGGACTACCACAAGTGCTATTTTTGATAAGCACCACAACGACAAGATCAATCATCTCGCCGTGCTAGTAATGAATCAAGTTCTGATTTCGATTCGGGGTGAGTTTGGTGCTTTATATTTATATTTCCAGCTCACTGATCAAATCTAGAGAGATTTTATTTTAACTGTACCCAGAATTAATCAGAATGTATTTTGTCATTTCTTCATACTTTTATGGATGTGACTCGTGCATAAATATATTTTTGTATCTGCATGCATAATTATAAAGTTATTAATGTTTTTGTATTGTATGTTATCGGGTATTTTTATTTTATTTTATTTTTTGCAATTAGTTTTTTTTGTTGTTGTAACTTTTCATACACACATAAAGCAACTTTTTAAATTAAAGCACTGGGTTGGAAAGCTATAAGCGAAAATTTAATGACAGTTTTTAACTAATTAAAATAGTTTAAAATGGCCAATATGCTAATGATGTAATCAAGTAAAACTGACATCAAATACTATTACTTGATATGCAAATACAATAATGGTTTATGGTGGACAATGCCTTCCCTCCCCCACCTATCAACGCCTTTAGTTGCTTGTATTTCATATAAAACATCCCCCCCCCTAAGTACTGTTTGGCATCCCACTATAGCATGTTAACTCTTAAACGCCCAAAGCTTAGGCAAGAATTGCTTCTATTGATTCCATTTTGACGTGGAAAATCCCTCCGAAGATAAAAAAAAAAAAAAGAAAATCCCAGCCGTCCAAATATTGTATTATCTTTAACCGCTGCACACACTTCTGACGCCGAGGTAATAAGCGGTTTGCATGCAGACAGATTTCTGCACTGGTGTCATCATACCCCCCTCCCCCCCCCCCTCCTCCCACGTCCACACCCACCAAACTGTTTCCTGGCTCATTTCGTTTTCTAGCGGCTTTAGATAAGCGGGGGTTCCCGTGGATCAGGGTGATTCAATGTTTATGCATGGCCATTAAGTTAAATATGGTTGTTTAGCTGTGAGAATTGCAGTAGGAAATCGTGCTATCATACCGTGCATGATTTAATATTTTTAGCTCCTGTGTAACGCTGTATTTTACATATAAAATTACTCCTAATGTGTGTTGTCTAGTGTAATATAACCATATAATTTAAAAACGGTGGAGAATTATGTGCGTAAGTTAGATTCTATATATTATACAGTTTTTTTCGACAAGACGAATTAGTGGATTCTGAAAGAAATATGTATTTTGTATAATGGTATATGGTAGATATGTAATGTTTCTGTCAACAAGGGAATTATGTGGACAACATGGTTGTCAATATGGGGTGCTACATACACTGTCAAAAGAACGACATATTGTCTGATCAATACACTACGATGGTCAATATATCGTACATTGGTCAATATATGATCAACACCTTACGATGGTCAATATCTGATCAGCACAATTAGGTGGTCAATATCGGATTAGCTTAGTATGATCGTCAATATCTAATCAGCAAAATAGAATGGTCAGTAGCCGATCAGCACAATACGATGACCAACAGACATCAGAAACAACACGTTGACTTAGTTTATAAAACTGTTTCGGCGACGTTTTTAGTGTGATAAAGGGGATGGGGGCAGAATTTCTTCCAGGCATCTCTTCGGGCAAGAGGGGGGGCGCAGCTCCCCCGAAAAAAATCTACCCCCCCCCCACCCCCCGAACGAAATGAAATTTCTATAATTTATATAGAAAATATATACTTTTAACAGTGTACGCCCCCCCCCCCCCCGAAGAAAGTCTACCCCCCCCCCCCGGAGAAAACGTCTGGAAGAAACACTGGATGGGGGGAGGTATGGCCAGCACAGTAATATAACAAATTGTGTATGTGAAAAATGTCGTTGTGTCTGTACTAAGTGAAAGCACAGTTACCTCTACTGGTAGAGAGCTGAACTGCTAGCCCATAAGTCTTGAGTTCGAATCCGGTTTCAAGTCAGTAGACCGTCCCTGAGTCAACCCAACTCTGATGGGTACCTTACTCACGTTAGGGAAAGTAAAGGCAGCTGGGCATAGTGCTGACCAAACTATCTCTTCATATGCCGAGGTCACAGGAACAAGTGAACTCTACTTCACTTGCCCTATAGACTGTCAGGTTTGAAAAGGGAACTTTACTTTTACTTGATCTCCAATCACCGAAAATATCAAAATTCGCATCGAATATTCAGAAAATATCTATTTTAACCCAAATAACCCTTCCCCCGTTTCCCACCCATTTTTAAAATTATACTTCACGACTAAATTAAATATATAACCTCACACACAAACATATCAAATCCCAGCAGTATAAAAAATAGCATACACTACACCACACGATAGAGGTTAAAGATTTTCAATACATTTACGTACACCCTGACTTCAACTGATCCCTATCAAATCCTAAGTCCGTCGTATCAAAACTAAAATCGATGCCGCTCAAATCCAATTTAGAATCCAATCATTCTTACAAGTTTGTTTTTTCAAATGGTAACCCCCGGCACTTACGTATTTACCGTACGGTTTGTATTACACGGAGCCGGCGTGGATGTAAGGGGGAGCTGAAATTGGCGTTATTTTGTACACTGGTTCTCGTGTTGTTTAGGTTTAGTGACGTTATCTTCTATTTCTGTAGTGCAGTACAGTGGTTCTTCCAGACTTTGTTTCTCTTGCGGGGGGGGGGGGGGGGGGGGCACTTGAAATTTTCCGGAGGGGGGCTACTCTCTTCGCCTCCCCCACCCCCACCCCCAACCCCGCCGAAGAAACACTGGTCCAGTATTGCTCACTTACTTAAAAAAAAAGAATAAACGATAGGTTTTATATACAAATAGTGTCAAATTCAACAAGTTCTTTAACGACATTATTTTATATTTCTCTATAACGTCCAGTTTCGTTCACTTACTTAAAAAAGAATAAACGATAGGTTTCATACACAACTTTTGTCAAATTCAACACGTTTTCTTACTATTTGTCAATTCTCGATTAATTTTCAGTTTCGTTTCATCAATTACTTCAAAGTCCAACCTACACTAAAGAGAGTGTTCACAAAATTTATTGTTACCGGCTGTTGTTCTTGTAAATTGTGTAAATGTAATAGCGTTTGTGAATATATCGTGCATATGCGCATATATGTTTAAATTAAGTAATGCCCATATTAATTTGGGGCCTCTTTTTATTTTATTGTGGGGAGTGGAAAGCTTTGACTGAGGCCCTATGTTCATCAAATGGGACGGAGTGGCCTACAGGTAGAACTATAGACTACTAACCCGAGAGTCTTAAGTTTAAATTCCGGTTCGATCCTTGAGTCCACCCAGCTCTGATGAGTGCCTATCTCACATTAGGGTAAAGTAAAGGAGGCTGGGCAAAGTGCTGAACACATTGTGCCTAGGTCAAGAAACATATAAACTCTATTTCATCTTCCCAATTGATCAGTAGGTCTAAATATGAATCTTTACTGTGTTCCTCTAGCTAGCGTTCAAATTATTCTTTAATTAATACTTAATAATTTGAGAATCTCTTAATTTAAAAAAAAATTATAATACACTTCAGCAACCGCTGCTTGAAAAAGCCAGCAACACTTCAGTATTTAGAACCGTCAGGGGTGGGTGTCAATGATTACAGGAACAGAATGGAGTTACTCTCGTATCGGACTTCCGCCCTGCCGTGCACGGGGTATTCAGTCGTCCGAGTATCGGAGGAGTAATCGATATGGACCAGGATTAAAGTACATGTGTGTTTGTTATCGAGTACCGAACAATAAATTATCGATACGATACTACATGAAGCTTGCATTGATGGTTCTTGTAAGGTATGAATTCTTGACGGCTAAATTTTTTAGTTTTTTTTAAAATTGACCAATGAAAGAGTCGGGTTTCTGTTACGTGAGAGACTATTGAACATGGAAGGAAAAAATTCAATTCTAGCGATGTTTTTAGATTTCAAGTTTATTTATGTAAGATTTCTATTTTTGTCGACTAGGCAAGTAGTTCAATTTACAAACGAAATGTAGGCCTACGATTTACTTTTATGGAATAAGGTACCGCATCTCCTCTACCAAACATATAACATTTCTCAATTTCATGGACACAAACAATATAATATTCAATTGGCCTATATATTGATTACTTATATATATATATATATATATATATATATATATATATATATATATATATATATATATAAATACATACATATACATACTTTTATACAAATACATATATATATATACATATATACATATATATATATATATATATATATATATATATATATATATATATATATATATATATATTATGCTTAGTTTTAATGTGGTTTATAGAGTGTTCACAAAGTATTCTTGGACATTTTTTTTTAAAATGCTGACATCAGCAGACCATCACCTTCGTGGGCTGGTTTTCCCTCCCCACTTCCACCCCCCACCACCACCCCCCAAACTCCCCTGGGCAAGAGATTTAACACGGGAGCACCGCATGTGCACTGGAGCGTGCCCAACAGGGCGATCCCACAATTCCTTTACATCAACGCGGACAACCGCGCATGCCTATCTGAAATATCTTGATTGGAATTTGCTTTGAAACAACAAACGAGGTTTTTTAGACATGAATTTCTTCGCTGTAAGAAATTGCCACTGCCTATTCTAAACACTTATCCCCCCTCCCCACACACCCACCTCCCACTCTACACCCCCGATTCCAAACACGCCGCATTAGCTTTGAGTTGTTTTTTTTTATAGTTTTTTCTTATTGTTTTTCCCCCAATTTTCTAACAACGTGCCTAATTTGATTCCGCTTTTATAAATCAAAAAACATTTTTTTTAAAGCAAACACTTCATTAAGAAAATCTTATTATGGAATCCTAATTTATCATGTACGAATATAGCTTTGTATTGAAATGAAAACCTATTTTCAACGAGGCAATCAATCTAACTGCTAAACATTTTCACAACATTTATTTCAATTATGTTTTGCATATACAAGCGATTTTTAGCCTCAAGGAATGCGGCACCTTTTTTTTCGTCTACCTGGTACCATCTCATCAATCTTAACTTAATTATTCATTAACCAACTTTCGTTTTACTCAGCAGCGCACTTCTTTTCTGAAGTTTGGTAATTATTAATCAAGACAGGTTCAAGGTAGCGAGTAGTATGTGTGTAGGTGTGTGTAAGTGTGTGTGTGTAGGTGTGTGTAGGTGTGTAGGTGTGTGCATGTGTGTGTGTGGAGCGGGGGTGAATGTAGAGTCGGCTCCTGTGACATTGGGTTTAAACTCCAATTGTGAATGCGTGAATGTGTGTATGTGAGTGTGTTTGTGTTAGTTTGTGTATGTGTATGTGCCAGTGTGTGTTTGTGTGTCGTTGATGTGTACTACTATAGACTAACACTTCATTTAATTTGGCTTTAATCGCAACTATTAAAGAATAGGCTAACTGTAAAATAATAAACTACGACACATTTGATTCAAGTAAATACGTAAAGCTGTTTTCTAGTATCAACACTTTTTCGATATTAAAGTTAAAGTTTCCCTTTCAAACCTGACGGTCTATGGGGCAAGTGAAGTAGAGTTCACTTGTTTCTGTGACCTCGGCATATGAAAAGATAGTGTGGTCAGCACTATGCCCAGCCGCCTTTACTTTCCCTAACGTGAGTTAGGCACCCATCAGAGTTGGGTGGACTCAGGGACGGTCTACTGACTTGAACTCGGGTTCGAACTCGAGCCTTACGGGTTAGCAGTCCAGCTCTCTAACGCTAGACCACTCCGTCCTTTTTTCGATATTAGTTTCGTTGAAAACTTAACGTTGATGTTTATTTTTTATCGTTCTATTTTTTTTTTTTTTTTTTTTTTTTTTTTTTTTTGAAAACTTATAACACAATACAAACACCGGCACACATGAAGAGTGAGTACTCTGTATGAATGTAGACCAACTGCGTGTACAGGACTATCTGCTCGAGGCATTAATCACGTGATCTGTGCAACACCTCAGTGTGGCTGAGTTATAGAAGGTTTGTTTTCTCGCTAAGATCTGTTGAATAAAAAAAATGTCGTGCTCCATCAGCGCTTTGGCGTAGGTTCAAACATTTTTGGTGCGTTTTTTTTAAAGTGCGAGTTTTACTAGTGTGGGAAAATGAGAAAAGGTGATTAGTTGTTAATTACATGTAGAGATGTCTAGAGATGTTACAGACAATTATGTAAGTGCCGATGTTTATTAATTGCTTAGGATAAGTTAATTACAGAAATTACGACCAATTTATTCTCTTCTTCGTTCTTAATGGGAATGTTGACTCCGATTTCAGCCTGCTTTTCTTTTTGGATTTGCTACCGTAGCCTTTGGTCAACCAAGAACAAACTACAAGGCAACAGTTGTGTGATTTTGGAGTTGTCTCTCCAAGAAGAGTTGCTGCCCCCATCTAACGAGCCTCATCTGTCGATTTAACAATAGGCCACGCGGTAATGCCTATTTTCATCTTTTCCCGTTCGAGCCCAAGACACATGTGGCAGATGAAGTAGAGTTCATCTGTTTCAGAGACCTCGGTATATGAAAGTGTAGTGTAGCCAACACTATGCTCAGCCGCCTATGTCTCCTTAACGTGTGTTCGGCACTCATTAGAGCGTGGACATTCTACTGATTTGAACCGGGATTCGAATTTGAGACTTTTGGCTTGACAGTCTAGCGCTCTACCGTTAGACCATTTTCAAAAAAATACTTGTTTCTTAATAAAACACTATGCACTGGATTATTTTAGTATTACTCCGGTCTCAAGACTTTATAAAACTGCAGAGAAGAATAGAGATTTTAGCGGGTTTTTTCTTAATCACGGGCTCTAGAGCGCAAGACGTCTCTCATTCCAGACTATTCTGATGGAGACATCACTCAAGTTAGGGAAAGTAATGGGCGGCTGGGCATAGTGCTGACTACACTATCCCTTTATATGTCGAGGTCAAGGAAACAGACGAACCATACGTCACTTGCCATATGAACAGCTAGGTCTGAAATAATAAGTTACTTGCATATCTCGGTTATCGGGGAAAAGCTTCTGATAATAGGTATTGTAGTAATTGAAAAGTATAACCACTCTAGTTATCTTAGAACATTTAAAAAACCAATAAGATTTTTTAACCAATCACTACATTCATAATTAGCGAATAACATGGTATTGTAAAGTTTGTTTTAGTTCATTGGGAAAACCTACCGCAAACTCAATGCACAGTAATTAACATAGCAACTTTAAAAAAAAAATATAAGCAAAATGTATTTAGCTAGAAGCTATTGGCTGAACATACGCTCTAAAAGAATTTTAAACACACGCTTGGCACATTTTTAGTTTCTTTAAAAATAATAAAACTATGAGGATATTATGCATTATCCTAATCGTCAATATTGGGTGAATGCTAAACCCATGTAGTGCATTATGGGTTAAATAATCTCAACATCAGCTGAACTTTAAGAAAATATCATTAGCTAAGTGAAATACTAAAACTGTAATTAGCGCAATTGAAAACCTAATTAAATCGATTTAACATTGCCTGTAGAGCCACTAAAAAAACGGCGGGAAGTCATTAGCATAAGAACTCATTACAAACGATTAAAAACAAGGTGTATTTAGGTAACATGAGAATCGATGAATCTCTAGGTTTAACAACAACAAAAAAATACAAAATACGTCAACTTGGCACTTCCATGATGTTTTTTTTTTCGCATGAGCTAAATTTGCCAAAGTACATAGACTTTGAAATGTTAGTGAAGTTAGTGTAATTAAAACAAACATACATTGTGGCTATATAACGTTACAGGTATTAGGTCTTACATTTCTGTGTTGATACAGGTGACGGGGAATTACTTTAATTGTGGTGCGGATAACTCGTGTTGGGGAATTGTAGGGAGGTTGGAGTTATCTCTCTTGAATTTCATGGTTAACTACCCATCTAAAAAAAAACAATTGTGGACTAAAATTACATGACAATATCCAACATTATTTCCGTTTTCAAAGTAACTTTTTGTATTTAACCAATAATTTGCTACAGAAAAAATAAAATCCGTAATCTGAATAACAGGGGCTTAACACAATAATTTATAATCTTGTTTGTGACGAGTTCTAATGTAAGGTTTCAATTTGGATGGCATGTAATTATTACACAGGAGCCGTTAAATGATATGGGTTTTAATTATTTTTTTTGTCTAGACAATAGCAGGTTGACTAGACAGCTGGTATTATATTGCAAGTCAGGTTTGGTTCAGTTAGAGGAAAATTGATCAGGCACACACACCAAAAAACCACAAAACGTAACAGGAAGTCAAAGTAATACTAAACTTGGCCAATATCGCAAGACGATACGTTTAGCTGGGTGTGTCCAAAGTTGTATAAATGTATTGTACGTTCGCGCCTTATTTCAAGAGTTATATTTTTGTAATCAGCTATGTTAGTTTTGTTGTTATTTGCATAACTATTTCATTAATATCTTGTTGATCCACATATGTAATGTTACTAAATATAGACCTAATACCAGTCGTTCATTAATTAATGCTCTTTATTTTAAATCGTCTGATTGTGAAAAGACATGCGCATTTACAGTGAAAATTTTCAGCAAACAAAAAGGCATGTTCGCTCAATTTTGGTTTTTATTTAAAAATACTAACGCAAAACCTAAAAATAACATGACATAAAATTTTTATTTATATATTTATTTGGTTCAACGGTAACGAACATAAGTAATAATTGTTCTTCTCGCCATTTTTATCTTGTAAAACTATAATTGAGTTACTTTATCGTTAAAGCAACCTTCAGAACACCCAAAAGCTTTCTAGCATTAAAGAGAAAGATGAACACAGCCAAAAAATGCGAGCTTCCTAATGCGATAGCTCACTTACACTAAACAATACAAGCTGATTATAGCGTTTTTTTTTAGCTTGAATGTCGTGTAAGATTATAAAAGGTAGATCATTAAGTTAAGCATGAGTTTGATGTTGTGTGAGATATGCACTTCTTTAATTGGGTTATGTATAAGATGGCTGTGGTGAAAGGTGATAAGCATAGTTGCTTGTTAATTAGATTTGCAGGTTAGCGCATAGCTGATGTACAGTCGGGTTAAAAATACTCTCATTTTTTTACGCCTTTTTTTTTACCATAACTGTAACGCTCTACCTTCTTAGGTTGTCAAGTTGAATTTGGATACGCTTAAAGTAGACGTGTACATATTTTACTTGAACATTTTCTTTCAACTTCTTCTTCTTCTTCGTTTTTAATTGTAGTGTTGGACGGGATCCCCTCCAACACAATTAAGTATACGTGTCAATTGGTTATGCGCCATTGAGGCCATTTACTCCCATTTCAGCCTGCTTTCTTTCAACAATACTTGATTATATATGAAATATTACTACATCGTTTCGTAGTTTAGTTGTAGAATCAACTAAGATAGAAGTAAAATGCCAATGTCGTGTTTAGTGAACTACCGTAAATAATTATTGCAGTAAAAATATTGCCATTACAATAAAGCTACTCTGTGCTCGCAGTAGGGGAAGTAACCCATCTTGGAGAGATTACCCCCAAAATCAAACAACTGCTGACTTTCAATACATTATTGCTTGGACAAAGATTATGGAAGCAAATTCAGAACAAAAAACATGCAGAAGTTGGAGTAAATTTGCTATATATGACGCATAATATATTGACATATAAAGCTTAATTGTGTTCGAGGAAATTGAATTTAGAACGAATAAGAGGACTAAACATTAAAATCGCGTTAATGCTCAAGCTCATAAATTGAACTTAGGATCAACAATACAAAGCGCCGTTACGTAAGTAGTAAAGCTCCCTTCTCGAACTTGACAGTCCATGAGATAAGTGAAGTAGAGTTTACCTGTTTCTATAACCACAGCATATCATGCATGAATAGTGCAGTCAGAACTCTGCCCAGTCGCCTTTTTTTTCTCTCTAACGAGTGCTAGGTACCCATGAGATCTATGTATATTTAGGGGCGTACGACTAACTTGAACCCGGGTTCAAACTCGAGATTCTGGGTTAGCAGTCTAGCGCTCTACCGCTAGGCCACGCCGTTAAGACCATACGAAAATCGCCTAAGGTTCCATGTCAGAATTCTATTTTAAGCTCAACCACGTAAAACCACATCAGCACATCACCTCCTACCACAGGTAAAAACTGTTACATCACACCCATCATCACAACATGATGTTTCATATTTAAACAGCAGAATGATTTAAAACACAGGTATCCAATGAGAAGAGCCAATTTTTTTACCGCTAATTTTGTTTTTTTAGCGCAGTTTAAACTACAACATAATACCTGAGTTTTGTTTTAACCATTCCTACAGGTTTTTGTAGAGATGCGTTTTTAAGTCAAGTGTTCTGTTGATAGCTACCTTAGGCAGATGTACAAGAAATTAGTGCTGCGCTTAGAGCGTATTTAATTGGCTTCAGATTCCACTTAATGATTGACTGTTTTTGGTTTGCTTTTCTCGAAGAAATTCAGAAGATCTCCCTCCGATTATAATCGCAATGCTTTTCATAGTTAGGCAAATTGCTGCAGTTTTAACGCAAGCAGGTTAAGTTTAGTAATGTCGATTGATCCAAAATAAATTTTGCAATTCTGACCTAGTTTTATCAAAAAAGTTGTCGTGACACAAGTTTTAATATATAAACTAAAACATAAGCCGTGAAAATGTAATAACTATAAGTGCAAAAGTAAAAAAAAATAGTCTTAGAGTTTTTAAAAATATTAAACAATTCAAAATGGCGGTGTTTTTCTCGGGTTTCCATGACAACCGAAAGTGTTTTCAACTTTTTTTTCCCGCTGTATAATACTTAATTTCATGTGCCTAACAAGGTAAACGTATTCAAAAGGCTTAATATCTTAATTTGTAAAAATGTTGTTTTTTTAAACTGAGCATATCCCCTTAAGTTTAGTAACGTCGATTAAGCCAGACTAAATTTTCCAGTTATCTTAACTTGGTAAATAATGGCACTGTAAGCTTAACCAAACGAAAATTAGCATTTAACTTAACCATTCTAAGCTGAACATTGTCGAGTTCACCATACTAAGTTGAACATGTCGAGTTAAACATACAAGTTGACACTGTCGAGTTAAGCATACTATGTTAAACACTGTCGAGTTAACAAGCTTAAGTTTAGCACTGTTGAGTTAAAAAAGCAAAGATTAGCACCTTTGTGTGAAAAACTTTAAGTTCAACATAGTTGATTTTACATTGCAACGAACAAAATTACCATCCCATAATCTCCAGTGCATAATTTTTATCGCAGAAACGACATTTATCTCATTCGAATGAGTTTCATAACATAAACACGTTATGCTATATATCCTTGCCCTCAAAAAACGTATGTTGTTTCCTAAACGAAAAACTTTAAGTACATTTCATGTTATTGGTATTTATAATTAGCACGCAATTTTTAAAAATAATGTAAAATATTTTAATTTTTGTTTTAAAATTTATACTTTAAATTATTTATTTATCTATTTATTTATTTATTTCATTGTGACGGCATGGCTGTTTGGTAGAGCAGGCGTCTGCAAACCTTTAAATATCGAGCTTGGGTCTTTGGTTTGAGTAATAAATGAAAAATTGGTGCTTTTTTTGTCCCGAAGGCGTGCGACGCCCCCCCCCCCCCCCACCCCTCACCCCACGAAGAGATGCCTGAAATAAACTGTGCGAGTAAGTAGTTTTAAAGTGAAAATATAAAAAAAAAACCGACAGCGTGTCTTGCCAATTGTGTCTCGCGTACTGCCAGAATTGAAGAGCGAAAAAAAAATTGTGTAATTCTATACTAGAATTCAAGAAACCTCTTTCAACCTTTTTTTCCGGAGACCCGGAAAGTACAATTCATCACGTGACGTTGCCAGCCTCGAACTGACAGATCAGAGAGACGCCATCTTGCAGGTCAGATGTGGCGAGCAAGGGGTCGTGAAGTGGCAGACGATGTAAGATTCCAGACCCCCCTTCGTTCAGAACCGGAAACACGTCATGTAATATTTGACGTTATTTTTGTGTTAACGCTAATCGATTCCGTCCAGTGAGGGGTAAAAAATGTATGATTAGCATGACAAGTGGGTGGTAACGATACAACGAACTCGGTGAATGATTTTAAAGGGAGGAGAATGGCGGAGAAATCAAGGACGTGAGTTATTTCCAGAGGCGTACTTGTGAATTTAGAATGCGGGGTTTGTGTGTGTGTGCGTGTGTGTGCGCGTGTGTGTGTGCGTGCGCGTGTGTGTGTCTTGGGGGCTAAGGGGGTATATTCGTGACTATGGTACATCCCGGCAGCTATTCAAGTTCGGATTTCCTGGCTACTAATTAGCGCCCGAGGCAGAGTTATTAATTAATAAACTAATTGACCATTACTCTACTGAACTTTCGAAATTCGTTCATGTTTAAAAATCGGTTTTTACAACTTGTGATGAACTAGTTTTACGAGAGTACGAGTTGGATCTTCAGTTAGCTCATGTCAAAGAGATTGAATATGTTTTTGTTAAAAGTGTACTTTTAGAGCTGACGGTCAATACTTCAGATGAAGTCGAATTGATCTGTATCTCTGATATCTGGATATAAAGTAATATAAGTTTGGTCAATTCTATTCCCAGCCGCTTTACTTTACATAACATGAGTGAAGTACTTATCAGAACTGTGTGGACGTCCTACGGAGCAGGATTCGATCTCGATACTCACAGGATAATAGTTGCGCGCTCTGCTGCCCGATAATGCCCGATAATGCCGTGGCATAATTTTTTTAATAATATATATATATATATATATATATATATATATATATATATATATATATATATATATATATATATATATATGTGTGTAACTAGGCCTAGTGTAGTTGCAAAAAACACAGATGTATGTAGGAGCGAGATCGAAGATGTGATATATCTGACAAGATTTATCTCTGTAACTCAAAGCGTTAATACTTTTAGCTGCTATTCAATATTATGCGATGTTCAAAAGTCTTGAAAAGCCAGTACTTCTCAATAGACATTCATTTAATTTTAATTAGCAAGTTACTTCCCATTTGACATTCATTGTAATCAAGGGAAACAACTTAAAACTGTTCCAAATAGACGTTAAAATGTCTAGGTATTCTGTAGTTGCAAAACATATCGTAATTTGTCATTTAATAAAAATACAAAATATATTTTTATTATGTCATTTATATCTCATTTTTATATATGTTAGACAATTCAGTTATTACTTGACTCTAATGAAAATTTGAAACCGCTTAAATTTATTAAGTATCTATTGCCTAATAATACTAAAGTGTAAATACTATGATTACTGGGCCAGTTTTACTATAACGTAAAACTATTTGGTTTTGAACGACCATTTATCTTGATATTTAAATGTTAATAATCCGTGTAATATTGTACGGCGTCATATTCACCCTGTTAAAACTACACATACAAAGTGGCCAAGGACAAATGAACGCCATCATATAGACCCCCGACAAAAAGGCCTTCATTTAGAGTCCCGACATATAGGCTCCATTCATTTTGGCTCCCGACAAAACAGCCCCCGTAATTACGACTCACGACAAAACGGCTCCCTTCTTTACGAAACTTGTATCATAATGTTGCAGTGATTTTAAGCCCAAATAGAACACATTAACATTTTTTAAAAGAAATTATCGTGTAATTATATATTGACAGCGGGATCCCTTCATCAATACTCTTTAGAGTTTGTTAAGCAAAGACTCTTAAGTAATACAACGTATGCATCTCTTGTATGGCAAGCTTTATGTTTATATCTATCTATCTATCTATCTATCTATCTATCTATCTATCTATCTATCTATCTATCTATCTATCTATCTATCTATATATATATATATATATATATATATATATATATATATATATATATATATATATATATATATATATATATATATATATATATATAACATTCTCTTCTTGGATACCTTTGAAAAAACCAAGCTGTAAGCGCGCCTAGCAGCCCCCTCTCTTCCTCTCTTAGCATATACCTACCATCCCCACCCCCACATGGTCTGGTGAGC
Organism: Physella acuta; assembly: GCF_028476545.2. Taxonomy (NCBI): domain Eukaryota; kingdom Metazoa; phylum Mollusca; class Gastropoda; family Physidae; genus Physella; species Physella acuta. The sequence goes on along the minus strand of NW_026732698.1, from coordinate 52,768 downwards.
TGTGGTTCACGCTAAACGTTTACAATCGTAAAGCCGCGTTTAGTGACGGCTATTAGGGGTAGATAATTGTGTTTGAAACGGTTTTAAACTTAGGGGAGGTAACTAAGAGGAGGCTGCTTTCACGGGGGGGGGGGGGGGATTTCGTAGGGTTGGGGGAAAGGAGGGTGGGGGGGGGGTTATCGTCCTTAACGACCTACTGATAGTGTTTTAAAGCAAATATTTTCAGTGGCAGCATTGGTACTGTCGAATTCACAAATTATGAATTACTGAAAACTAGAAAATAAAACAATTAAATAGCGGCGTATGATAAGCCGCGTGTCGGCTCGTATATATAATCTTCTTCATGAGGACCATAGAAAACACCACGCAGCTTAGCCACCACCCTCATCACCACCTGTCAGGTGAGCTGTGGTTAACCCCGAATGTTTACATTTGTAAAGCCGGGTCGGCTATTAGGGGTAGAGGCTGATAATTTGGATTTTATAAAGGGGAGGTAATGACGATTTCTGCCATAGCTATTCATTGTCATCTGTAAACTGTCGTCACGGACGGCTGCTTTCACTGAGTTCGGGGGAGGGGTCGGGGTGGAGAAGGAGGGTGAGGATAATCGTCTTTACCAGCTACTGATAGTGTTTTAAAGCAAAATATTTTCAGTCGCAGCATCGGAAGTGAATTATGAATTACTGAAAAGTAGAAAATAAAACAACTAAACAGCGGCGTATGATTACGGCGCGGGTCAGCTCGTATTTATAATTCTTTTCATGGAGACTTTGAAAACACCACGCAGCTTAGCCACCACCCTCATCCCCACCTGTCAAGTGAGCTGTCGTTCACCCCCAATGTTTACAATATTACACCCGTTCAAACAAGTGACGGCTATTATGGGCAGATAATTTGGTTTTTAAACGATTTGAAACTAATGGGATTTAATAAGTTCTGCTTGATATTTTCATTGTCGTCTGTAAACGGCCGCTTTCACTGGGCGGGGTGGGGTAAGGTTGGGTGGGGGGGGGGAGGCAGGGGGTGGGGTAGTGTCGAATTCACAAATTATGAATTGTTGATAAGTAGAAAAAAAAGCAACTAGCTAGCGGCGTATGCTACGTCGTGGGTCAGCTCGTTATTTTATATACTAATAAGAAATAATATGTATTAAATGTATGGGCATCTCTTCCCCCCCCCCCCCCCCCACTCACACGAAGAAAGACTACGGCCCCCCTGTACGAAATGGAATTTATATAGAAAACATACTTTTACTAGTTTCCGACCCCCCCCCCCCTAAAATATCAAGTGCCCCCCCCCCCCCCCCCGGAGAAATAGTCTGGAAGAAATACTGCTTCCATAAATAAGTCGGTTGTAGGCTGTTCCAACACAGCGTTTGGGGAGAGAGGATTAACAACACATGTAAGCTGAATCAGATTTATTTTCCAATGTAGTTTCTTAGGATCTAAATCACTACTCTCTTTATATGTAAAATAGATACCCGACTAGATTTATCTCTGTTACACTAAGTGTTAATAGTTTTAGGTACTATTCAATATTATGCGATGTTCAAAATTAGATAGTTTTGATGAGCCAGTACTTCCTTATTAATATGTATTTAATTTTAATCAGGACGTTACTTCCCATTTAACATTCATTGTTTTCAAGGGAAACAACTTAAAAGTGTTCCTAAGAGACGTTAAAATGTCTAGGTATTCTGTAGTTACAATACATATAATAATCTGTCATTTAATAAAGATGCAAAATATATCTCTATTATGCTATTTATATCTCAATTTTATAATTGTTAAAAACATTAGTTATTACTTGAATCTAATGAAAATTAAAAACTGCTAGGTTTATTAAGTATTATTGCGTTAAAATACTAAAGTGTAATTGCTTTTGTTACTTTCGCAGTTTTACTAAAACGTAAAACTATTTGGTTTTAAACGACCATTTAGATTTTATCATATTTTTAAATGTCAATAATTCATGTAAAAGCATATAGGTTTCCAACAAAATGGCTGTCCCAGGCAACCTGCGGCTCGCGAGCCGCATGCGGCTCTTTTGATGTTAATATACGGCTCTCCAGTTCCATAATAATTATTTTATTTCAAAACTAAAAAAAAAATATGATACTGTAAAAACAAAAACAACATAATATTTATTTTATTTCAAAACTAAAAAAAATATGATACTGTAAAAACAAAAACAACTTTAAACAAAAATTTTAAAATGAGAATAGGTGGAGTAGAGCATACCTGGTCACCTGACAGACACTAAACATTAGGCCCAGCCACACAACTGTGCTGTGGCCAGCCCCGTGGCAATGGTTCCATGCTTTCCACTACCGAAGTGCACATAAAAATGTTAGCGGTCCTTTAAAAATTGGGAAAATTTGTAAATTGTGACTTTTGGCTCTTTGGTCTCAAAAGGTTGCCGACCATGGTCATCATCATTTAGGTTCCCGACATATAGGCTCCATTCATTTTGGCTCCTGACAAAATAGTCTCTGTCATTACGACACCCTATAAAAGGGCCCCAGTCAATACGGTTTACGTAGAAACTATGTCTCCCGGTGAAATGTCCTCATTGACAGAGGGACCCCTTCATCAACACTCTTTAGATAGCTAAGCCAACACTTTTAAGTAATACAACATATGCATCTCTTGTTTGGCAAGCCTTTTTTATATTATATTATATGGTATAAGAAATATTATGTATTAAATATATGGGTCGTCGAGATATGACTTCCATAAATAAATCGGTTTTAGGCTGTTCCAACTCAGTGTTTAGGAGAGAGGTCCATGCTGTACATTCCTACCTGCAGTATGTTTGTAGGTTATTAAAACAAAATGCCATTATTCTATAAACATCATATATATATCATATATTTAAACTTCTGTGCTCCCTTTTAATCAACAGATCTTTACTGTTGTAAATTAAAAATAATGAAAATTTTAAAAGTGGTGGAATTCAGCTGTTGGTTGATAAAAAAATATATTCAGGAATTATATATATATATATATATATATATATATATATATATATATATATATATATATATATATATATATATATATATATATATATATATATATATATATATATATATATATATATATATATATATGGGTCTACGACAAATTCCTGAAAGACACTTGCCCGAATGCCGTTTGCCCAAAATCCGATTTCCTGAATGGACACTTCTCCGACAGTAATGAGGAAATGAGCATGACATGCGCTATAGTGGTTACCGCTGTTGCTTCTACGTTAAGTATCGCAACATCTGCTGTGTGTATGAGGGGAGGTAATTTACGGCCTCAAGTCCGTCGTTAGAACAAATGACTACCCACTTAAAATAAAAATAAAAAATTAAATAATTATCTTTAGACTTTGCTATCCATTTGGCAGATAGAGGTCATAGATTTTTTGACCTCGGGATTTAAAGGGAAGGTGTGGTCAGCACTTTGTCCAGTCGCCTATACTTTCCCTAACATGAGTTAGGTACCAGTTAGAGCTGGGTGGATTCAGGGACCCAGATTCGAACTGGAGACTTTCGGGTCGCAGTTTGGCGTTCTACTGCTTTAAGCCACGCCGTCACATCCCCTTAAATAATGATTGCTATAATATATAGTTCATGTTTCTACTGTCTATTCCACATGACAGTTATATCTTTTCTGTAGCGAAGTGCTAAATGGGTTAATATTGTTGAACTTATTCACATGTTCTATAGCCACTCCGTACCGTGAGTTGTCTGTTGTCATGTTGTTATCGTCCTCTTTGATCTAGATTTTTAAGGAAAACTTTAGACTTGAAGCTTGATTCCTTGCATAAATTCTGTACTGGTCTACTACCCGGCTAGTCGACAGTAATCGGTATAGAATAGTAATAGAGCTGCCACTTTATTCTAAATTTTTATATTTCGATATTTGAGAATGCATTGTGTACTATGATATAACAACACATGTAAGCTGAATCAGATTTATTTTCCAATGTTGTTTCTTTGGATGAAAATCTCTATTCTTTTTATATGTAAAAATATATCCGACTAGATTTATCCATGTTAAACTAAGTGTTAATAGTTTTAGGTACTATTCAATATTATGCGATGTTCAAAAGTAGATAGTCTTGATGAGCCAGCACTTCCTTATTAATATTTATCTAATTTTAATTAGGAAGCGACTTCCCATTTGACAGTCATTGTCATCAAGGGAAACAACTTAAAAGTGTTTCTAAGAAACATTAAAATGTCTAGGTATTCTGTAGTTAAAATTCAAATAACAATCTGTCAGTTAATAAATATGCAAAATATATATTTATTATGCCATTTATATCTCTTTTTTATAAATGTTAGACACTTCAGTTATTAATTGACTCTAATGAAAATTAGAAACTGCTAAGTATATTAAGTATTTTTGCGTTAAAATACTAAAGTGTAATTGTATTATTTATTCGGGAAGTTTTACTAAAACGTAAAACTATTTGGTTTTAAACGACCATTTAGATTTTATCTTGATTTTTAAATGTCAATAATCCATGCAAAATCATAAAGGCTTCCTACAAATAGGCTCTCCCAGGCTACCTGCGGCTCGCGAGCTGCCTGCGGCTCTTTTGATGTTAATATACGGCTCTCCAGTTCCATAATTATTATATAATTTTATTTTCAAAACTCAAAAAATATGATACTGTAAAAACTAAAACAACTTTAATTTTTTTTTAAAAATAAGAATAGGTGGAGTAGAGCTTACATGGTCAGCTGACAGACGCTAAGCATTAGGCCCAGCCCCACAACTGTGCTGTGGCTAGCCCCGTGGCAATGGTTCCATGCTTTCCACTACCGAAGTGCACATAAAAATGTTAGCGGTCCTTTAAAAATTGGGAAATTTTGTAGATTGTGACTTTTGGCTCTTTGGTTTCAAAAGGTTGCCGACGCCTGGTCTATCCTCATTTAGGTTCCCGACATATAGGCTCTACTCATTTTGGCTCCAGACAAAACAGTCTCTGTCATTACGACACATGACAAAACGGCTCCCGTCTTTACGACTCCCGACAAAAGGGCCCCTGTCAATACGGTTTCCGAAGAAACTAAGTCTCCCGGTGAAATGTCCTAATTGACACAGGGACCCCTGCATCAATACTCTTTAGAGTTAGCTAAGCCAACACTTTTAAGTAATACAACATATAGATCTCTTGTTTCTCAAAGCCTTATTTTTATATTATTTTATATGGTAAAACTATGACTTCCATAAATGAGTCGGTTGTAGGCTGTTCCAACTGAGTATGTGGGGAAAGAGGTCCATGCTGTAAATTCCTACCTGCAGTATGTTTGTAGGTTATCCAAACAAAATGTCGTTATCTTGTAAACATTATATATATCATATATTCAAACTTCTGTGCTCGCTTTTAAGCAACAGATCTTTACTGTTGTAAATTAAAAATAATCCAAATTTTAAATGTGGTGGAATTTACATGTTGGTTCATAAAAAATAATTCATATAAATATATATATACATATATATATATATATATATATATATATATATATATATATATATATATATATATATATATATATATATATTTATACATATAACTAGTGTAGTTACTAAAGACGATTGATAAGAACGCAATACAGTCTGTCAACTAAAGACATGACCAAGGCCAAACTGAACTGATGCAACGGATGCAGGTGGTGTGACAGAAATAGAAACAGAAGTGCGGAGTGGATAGCTACGATAGAACCGATTACGAATACAAGACAACTGCGTAGTTGGGAGGCGAGATAATAGGACTGTACGGAGTTCATAGCTATGATGCAACGGATAGAACCGAGTACGAATACAAGGCGACTGGTGGTAAGGGGGCGATATAATAGGACGGCATGACGAGAAGGAAGCAGAACAGAAGTTGAAGACTGAACTGTAGAGACGTGTTTTGATTTGGAGAATAGGTTTGGAAGCCCGAACCATGGACTCGTGTATTCTGATATGTGAGAACTAGTGAGGACAGTGGGGGTCAGTTGGTTCATTGTATTCTTGTGGAACATTGATGCATTGCTATGTGGAGCATTTCTATTGATTCATTTAATAAAGAGATAAATGTAAACCTGCACTTCCGAGTATCTGTATTGTGGTTGATGTTGTGTGCTGGTCAAAGATAGCACAAGTAAATAGACTCGGTAACATTTGGTGTTGCGAGTAAATACACTCGGTAACATATATATATATATATTATTACACGATTATTTCTTTAAAAAATGTGAATGCGTTCTATTTGGGTTTTAAAATTACTACAACATCAAACGTTGCTATACTTCCATTGCCCCGTTTAAGTTAAGCAAAAATTATTTGACAGTAAGACGGGGATAGGATGAGGAAATGAGCAATTTTCTCACCATGTTGACATGCGCCATAGAGGCTTCCGCGTTTAGTGCATCGCAACACCTGCTTTGGGTATAAGGTTGGGGGGAGGGGGTGGTGGTGGTTAATAAACTGCCTCAAGTTCGTCGTCCAAACGTATGACTACCCCCTTAGTAATAAAAATAAACCGGGAGTGATCTCCCCTATACTTTCTCGAATATTCTTATATAACTTGAAATATAGACATGATTTTTAATTACTTAAACTTTTAAAAATAGAATAGAATCTCATAGAAAAAAGAATTGCGCATTAAACGAACGCCAAAACAAAATGTGCATAATAGTGCGCAATATTATTAGTACTTTATTAATTTACATGAGTTTTTGAGAAATCGAAAATAGCGTAAATTAGTACTTCCGGTCAACGGAAATTACTCAAAATTTGAAAGAAGGCAGAGAATTAGATCTTATGTGAAATTTCATTTATCTATCTGAAATAGTACTCAAGTTATAGGCTTTTGAAAAATTCAAAGTAGAAAAAGTACCACTTCCCCATATCGGAAATCGCTCAAAAGTTGATCAAGATCTACGATTTTCATAAAATACTAATATATGAAATTTCATCAACCTAGCTGTAACGGTACTCAAGTTATCGTGTTTACACACAGACAGACAGACAGACAGACACACAGCCATACGGCAAGATTGCAAAATTAAGTTTTTCAATATCAGTGAGGTTTAAAACGTCGAGATTTGTATAAATCTCGATTTTTTTTTTTGCATGATTACAATACTTTCTCTATACTACGTATATACGAGAAAGTAAATATGTAAAGAATTATCTTTTAACTTTGCTATACATTTGGATGATAGAGTTGATAGATTTCTTGACCTCGGCATATGAAGGGAAGGTGCGGTCAACATTTTGTCCAGCCGCCTTTACTTTCCCTAACATGAGTTAGGTACAATTTTGAGCTGGGTGGACTCAGGGACCCAGATTCGAACTGGAGACTTTCGGGTTAGCAGCCTAAGTTGAACTTATTCACATGTTATATAGCTACTCCGTACCGTGAGTTGTCTGTTGTCATGTTTTTGTCGTCCTCTTTGATCTAGATTTGATTTAGGAAAACTTAAGACTTGAAGCTTGATTCCTTGCATGAATTCTGTACTGGTCTAATACCAGGCTAGTCGTCATTACTCGGAGTAGAATAGTAATAGAGCTGCCACTTTATTCTAAATTTTAATATTTCTATATTTGAGTGTACATTGTGTTCTGTGATGATGCCATAATTAACAACACATCTACGCTGAATCAAATATATTTTCCAATGTAGTTTTTTAGGATCTAAATTTCTATTGTTTTTATATGTAAAAAATATATCCGACTAGATTTATCTCATTTAAACTAAGTGTTAATTAATAGTTTTAGGTACTATTCAATATTTTGCGAAGTTCAAAAGTAGATAAGCCTGTACTTTCGTATTATTATTTATCTAATTTTAACTATGAAGTTACTTCCCGTTTGTCATTAATTATTATAAAGGGAAACAACTAAAAACTGTTCTAAAGTGACTTTAAAATGTCTAAATATTCTGTAGTTACAAAACAAATAATAATATGTTATTGAATAAAGATGCAAAATATATTTTTATTATGCTATTTTAATCTAATTTTTATACTTGTTAGAAACTTTAGTTATTACTTGACTAAAATGAAAATTTAAAAACTGCTAGGGTTATTAAGTATTATTGCTTAAAATACTAAAGTGTAGAAACTTTGATCAATGGGGCAGTTTTACTATAACGTAAAACTATTTGGTTTTAAACGACCATATATCTGAATATTTAAATGTCAATAATCCACGTAAAAGTCGACTGCGTCGGAACTACCCTATTAAAACTACACCGACAAAGGGGCCAGCGACAAAGGAACCCTATCATATAGGCCAGGGGTAGGCAACTTGCGGCTCGCGAGTCGCATGCGTCTCTTTTGATGTAAAGATGCGGCTCTCGTGTTACATGCGCAAATATTATTTATTAATTTTTTTTCCAAATGTCTTGAAAAAATATTCTGCAACACTCGGCAGTGAACGATATAGTAATAAATATAAACAATAAACACACGCTTTTCAATTAGAATAATTCGTGCGGCGTCAAAACGGCCAATGACAAAACGGCCCCGTCAATACGACCCCGACTAATCGGCCCCAACATAAGAGCCCCGTCAAATCGACCCCGTCAAAAGGGCCAGTCACATATGGACCCCGTCAAATACGCTGCCGACAATAGGCTCCCGTCATTTAGTTTTTCAACAAAACGGTCTCCGTCGTTACGACTCACGACATATAAAGTTTCCCTTTCAAACCTGACGGTCTATGGGGCAAGTGAAGTAGAGTTCACTTTTTTCTGTGACCTCGGCATATGAAGGGATAGTGTGGTCAGCACTATGCCCAGCCGCCTTTACTTTCCCTAACATGAGTTAGGTACCCATCAGAGTTGGTTTGACTCAGGAACGGTCTACTGACTTGAACCCGAATTCGAACTCGAGACATACGGGTTAGCAGTCCAGCTCTCTACGGCTAGACCACTCCGTCCTCTCACGATATATAGGCTCCCGTCATTTTGGCTCACGACAAATAGGCTCTTGTCAATTTGACTCCCGACAAATGGACCACTGACAATACGGTTTCTGTAGAGAATAAGTCTCCCGGCTAAACCTGCCAGTGGGACCCTTTCATCAATATTCTTTAGAGTTAGCTTATCCAACACTCTTTAGTAATAAAACGTATGCATCTCTTTTTCGGCTGGCCTTATTTTTATTATAGTTTATATATTATACGAAATAGTATGTTTTAATTTAAGGGTCATCTATCTATTTCTTCAATAAATGGGTCTATTATAATTATGATGTTCCAACTCAAGTGTGTGAGGAGAGGGGTCCACGCTGTACATCCCTACCTGCAGTATGCTTGTAGGTTATCAAAACAAAATGTCGTTATCCTGTAAACAGCTTTTATATCATACATTTACACTTCTGTGCTTCTTTACTGTTGTAAATTAAACATCATCACAGTTTTAGAATTGATGGAATTTAGCTTTTAAGGGTTAGATTTGTTTGTGAATTGAAAAGGAATGCAAGGCCAATGCTCCAATTGATGTAACAAATATTCAATGATTATAGTTTTAGTATCTGATTTTAATAACTTTATTATTTTAGCAGAGGTAGCTAAAATACGTTATTATGTTTTGTGCCAAACGTGTATATTTTATATAAGTAAATATTATTTCATATATATATATTTCATATTTCATATATTTCATATATTTCATATATATATATATATATATATATATATATATATATATATATATATATATATATATATATATATGTGTGTGTATACCAAATACTAATCAAATATCAAGTATTGAAATAAAAATGTCAGTGGCTCTTTAAAAATTGGTACATTTTTAAAACTTTTGGCTCTTCAGTCTAAAAACGTTGCCGACCCCTGATTTAGGCCAAGTGAAGTGGTAAATGGGTTAATATTGTTGAACTTGTGAATCTGTTCTATATATTTTCTCCGTGCAGTAAGTTGTCTGTTGTCATGTTTTTGTCGTCCTCTTTGATCTAGATTTGATTAAGGAATACTTAAGACTGGAAGCTTGATTCCATGCATGAATTCTGTTCTCGTCTAATAACCGGCTAGTCGTCATAAGTCGGTGTAGAATAGTAATAGTATAGAGCTAACACTTTATTCTCAATTTTCATTTTTTTTTTTGGCCTCAGACATGTAATTTACAGCGTCAGTTGTGTGTTCGCTTTAGTATTACAGTTTTCATCACCGGCTTGTGAGGACTGATACAGATTTACAATAGGAATATTTCTTTCTTACTTGTAGCCTGCTTTCATTCGTTTAACATGGTTTACTTATACATAGATCTAATACAAAACGTCTAAATATAAAAAAAAAATTTGGAAAAACCTGAAAATGTAAATGTGTAATTAAATGATAATTCAAGGGATTTTTTCCCTCGTCGTGGTGGGTGAGGGGGGACGGGGACGGGGTGGAGTTTGGGTTTTTAAGTAGAGCTGAAATAAATTTGTGATTACAGAGAATTAAAATGATACAAATTTTAAGCAATCGGAAAAGTTATGTTGTTACAATGAGACACATCAAAGCAAACATTCTTCCCTTTCAAACATCTATATCTATACAGTCCTCAAACAGTTTTTTTTCCTTTTGTTTTTTTTTATTAATTCAATTGTTTTAAACATTTAAATCAGTAATAATAATTTGTTTGATAGTTTTACACAGCATCAAAGACATGAACATCAATTGCATATATAATAATCAAAGGGAGAAAATAAAATGGCATAAGAACTAGACTAAAATAAAGTGTGCAAACTCGGTTTCTCTTGACTGCTTAGTTTACTGTGCTCCGTCCTTAGCTGCAGAGTCATAAGTTCACATTGTAGTCACCCATGGACAGAAATAGAAACGACCGTGGGAGAATTGTCTCTGAAATACTCATACTGATCTATCATTCCAAAACTTCCATGACATAAAATTGACCCTTGGCGATGAGGGTACACTACCTTGAAATATCCGCCTGTCCGGTTGAGTGGGGGGGAGGTGTGTGTGTGTGGGGGGGGGGGGGGGGGGTGAGGTGTGTATCTCTTTCTACCATTCAGGTTGTGCACTTTCAAAAACCTGGGAAATAGAAGACTGTTCTAATGTCATATTTTTATATTTGAGAGTGCATTGTGTACTGTGATGATGCCATAATTTACAACACATGTAAGCTGAAAATTAGATTTATTTTCCACTGCAGTTTTCATTGGAATCTAAATAGCTGTTATTTTTATATGTAAAAAATACACAAAGCGTTAATACATTTAGCTACTATTCAATAGTATGCGATGTTCAAAAGTAGATAGCTCCCGGTTTATTTATTAATTTTTTGAAGAAAAAAAAAGACAATTTTAAATGTTTAGTTCTTCGAGTAGTGTTTGAGTTGGAACAGAATTCCAAATATCATCGCCGTGAAATTCAGTTAGTTTCAGCAAAATATAATTATGTTAGCCAGCTTTTTCCTTAATTTAAGAACAATCTGTCTGTAATTGAGGAAACGGTATATCACTAATGACAATGCATTGAGTCAAATTATGTATTAATAAAAATGTTGTCATATAGGCCTTTATTTATATGCTGCTTTGCATCAGTGTGATTGTAATCAAAATGATAAAAGTTGTATGTGTGTACGTACAATAATTTTTTTTTAACAAATGTTTTGGTCGAATTTTCGCTGTAGGGGGGGGGGGGGGTGATTTCCTCCCTTAATTGGACGATTCTAATTTTCTTATTGAGAAAACTAAGCGCTTTGTCATTATTTCGTCTAATATAAAAAAAGGTTCCCAGAAAGAACCGCAACGGAAAAAAGCGCAACGGAAAAAAGCGCAAATAAAAAAGCGCAACGGAAATAAGCGCACACGGAAAAAAGCGCAAAGAGAAAAAAGCGCACACAGAAAAAAGCGCAAAGAGAAAAAAGCGCAAACGGAAAAAAGCGCAAAGAGAAAAAAGCGCACACAGAAAAAAGCGCAAACAGAAAAAAGCGCAAACGGAAAAAAGCGCAAAGAGAAAAAAGCGCACACGGAAAAAAGCGCAAAGAGAAAAAAGCGCAAACAGAAAAAAGCGCAAAGAGAAAAAAGCGCACACAGAAAAAAGCGCAAACAGAAAAAAGCGCAAACGGAAAAAAGCGCAAAGAGAAAAAAGCGCAAACGGAAAAAAGCGCAAACAGAAAAAAGCGCACACGGAAAAAAGCGCAAACGGAAAAAAGCGCAAACGGAAAAAAGCGCAAACAGAAAAAAGCGCAAACGGAAAAAAGCGCAAACAGAAAAAAGCGTACACAGAAAAAAGCGCAAACAGAAAAAAGCGCAAACGGAAAAAAGCGCAAACAGAAAAAAGCGCACACAGAAAAAAGCGCAAACGGAAAAAAGCGCAAACAGAAACAGAAAAATGCGCAACCAGAAAAAACACAACGAAAAATGTGCAAAAGAGAAATTTAGCACAAAGACCATATGGACTAGATGACACATTTATACATGACTGTTAGGACTGCTGTGAGAGTGTCGTGTTTGATCACGTGATCTACTACCATTAAAAGCGTACCACTACCATCTGCATTCCCATCACCACGATACAGGCGATAATCACTTTACACAATGCCTATTATTTTCTTGGTCAATAATTATTCAACTACTATTCTCGTATAAACATAAAACTATCGACATTACACGAAGTATCTCTCACATTCTCCCTAGTCCGAACTACCTAGCTTGCATACTATAACAACCCGTTCCTATGGCAAAACTTCACTCTCTTTCATCCGCGTCATCAAACATGCATTCGTCATATCTCTCGTAACAACATTCATTCGCACCAAAATAACAATTTTGTATTTAATATTTTTTCACATCATGACGCACCTACCTACCTACCACCCACCTACCTACCTACCTACCTAACTACCCACCTACCCACTTACCCACTTACCCACCTACCCACCTACCCGCCTACATACTTACCAAACTACCCACCAAAAAAGTATCGGCGAAGTTCGTAAGTTTCGTAAACTGTACTAGACATCTTTTTTTTAATGAAAATTCATTGACATCATTGACATATGTTACATATATGTTACATTTTGCGACAACCTTAATTAGTGCGTTGGGCTTGTATGAAAACTCACTTCGAACTAACTCAATTACATGCTATTTATTTTAACATTACACGGTAAGCGTCACCCAACTGTTGTGATGTGAGGCGAGGACAGGTTCGACAATAAACCAACACGAAAGTACGAAAGAGACAAAGATTGCCTATTAGAGAATGGACCCCTTAACTTTCCTAACCCCACCATTTATTATACCCTACCTAACCTCTAAATTTACTGCGCTAAATGTCACTTCCCTCCCAATCGTTCCTATTCTACAGAATGGTGTATACTATTTATTTACATTCTTTAATCTCAATATAACTAAAATAGACTTTTGTTTGAAGGGTAATGGAAACATGTAAACAAAAGGGACGCTACTCTAAATCTATGCGAATACTTATATGCAGTGTGGGTGGGTGGATGGATGTGTGGGTGGGTGGATGGATGTGTGGGTGGGTGGGTAGATGTGTGGGTGGGTGGGTGGGTAAATGTGTCGGTGGGTGGATGGATGTGTGGGTGGGTGGATGGATGGGTGTGTGGGTGGGTAGGTGGATGTGTGGATAGGTGTGTGGATGTGTGGATGGGTGGGTGGATGTGTGGGTGGGTGGGTGGGTGGATGTGTCGGTGGGTGGATGGATGTGTGGGTGGGTGGATGGATGGATGAATGTGTGGGTGAGTGGTACGCTTTAAATGGTAGTAGATCACGTGATCAAACACGACACTCTCACAGCAGCCCTAACAGTCATGTATAAATGTGTCATCTAGTCCATATGGTCTTTATGCTAAATTTCTCTTTTGCACATTTTTCGTTGTGTTTTTTCTGGTTGCGCATTTTTCTGTTTCTGTTTGCGCTTTTTTCCGTTTGCGCTTTTTTCTGTGTGCGCTTGTTTCTGCTTGCGCTTTTTTCCGTTTGCGCTTTTTTCTGTTTGCGCTTTTTTCTGTGTGCGCTTTTTTCTGTTTGCGCTTTTTTCCGTTTGCGCTTTTTTCTGTTTGCGCTTTTTTCCGTTTGCGCTTTTTTCCGTTTGCGCTTTTTTCCGTGTGCGCTTTTTTCTGTTTGCGCTTTTTTCCGTTTGCGCTTTTTTCTCTTTGCGCTTTTTTCCGTTTGCGCTTTTTTCTGTTTGCGCTTTTTTCTGTGTGCGCTTTTTTCTCTTTGCGCTTTTTTCTCTTTGCGCTTTTTTCCGTGTGCGCTTTTTTCTCTTTGCGCTTTTTTCCGTTTGCGCTTTTTTCTGTTTGCGCTTTTTTCTGTGTGCGCTTTTTTCTCTTTGCGCTTTTTTCCGTTTGCGCTTTTTTCTCTTTGCGCTTTTTTCTGTGTGCGCTTTTTTCTCTTTGCGCTTTTTTCCGTGTGCGCTTTTTTCCGTTGCGCTTTTTGTTTTGCGCTTTTTTCCGTTGCGCTTTTTTCCGTTGCGGTTCTTTCCGGCCACCATAAAAAAATTACCCTACCTTGAAAAAACACTTTTAACTTTTAAACAACCTGAGCCTTTTCTAGCTATTCAATCATTCAGATCAGATTATACTTGGTGTAATAAGATATAGGGGGCGGAGTGGTCTAGCGATAGAGAGAGGGACTACTAACCTGCAAGTCTCGAGTTCGAATCCGGACAATATAATATTCTTATGACATTAGACATCAAAGATATCAGATGTATTGCTCAACTATAAATTTGGAAATATTTGCTGTGTAAAATACCGTTTGTGTGAGTATGCGAATATCATATATATATATATTTTTATTAGTCAGTCTCTCTTAATGGTTAAAAAGAAATTGATTTCTTTTTTATACGATGGTGTATTTTTCGAAAAAAAAATGTGTTTCTAGAAAACACATGTAATCCAAATATTATGCTAAGTTCTCTAGAGGTAGTAAAGCACATAAATAAATAAGTCGTTGCTTCACACACCTTTTATAACATGAATCGTTGTAACATGAATCTAGGTTACTAAAAAGGAACGTCAATATTCATAGTACTAAGCTAAACATCAAGACCCCACTCAGAGGCGTAGCGATTTTCGATTTGCACCCCCCACCCCCCTCGAGATATTTATTTGCACCCCCCCCCCCCCTCAAACTTTCGATTTGCACCCCCCCCCCCCCTCGAGATTTTGATTTGCACCCCCACCCCTCAAACTTTCGATTTGCACCCCCCTCAACCTTTCAATTTATTTTTCCAACCCATTTTGGCGCCCCCTAAGGTCCCCCTAAGGGGGACATATGTCGTCCCCCCCCCCCCCCCCGCTACGCTACTGACCCCACTAAGTATCTAGCTTGAAACTATCCAGTGTACACCCGATAAGACTCATCTCCACTCCATGAGTCGCATTCTTGATGTAATGCTTCTTCCAGCGCGATATATCGGCTACTTAGCCCTATAGTCTTCATCAAACTTTGCTTCTAAATATAGGCGTAGCGAGGGTGGGGGGGGGGGGGGGGCAGAGGAGGACGTGGGATGCGGACCGCACCTGGTGACACCATTTCGGGGGGGGGGGGGGAGGACCAAGGCAAAAAATAGAAAAAAATATATACAGAAAAATGATAATTCCACTTAATTAAGTGATTAGAGTGTTAAATAGTCATTTGACAGCAAATTTGACAAATCCCGACAAGGGTAGTGTGGAGGGGGGGGGGGGGTGTCACCACGAGGTAAACCTGCTAATGATAGAGAAAACACGCTACATCAAGCTGTATTTATAACCGACTATAGATAAAAAGGGTTAGTATTATATCTGAGCACAGTTTAAAGCAATCGCCGTGGGGGTCGGGGCTGGGGGTGGGGGGTGAGTGGGGGAAAGTTACATTAACTCAACGTTGCAAAATATGCCTGAGGTATACGGTTTGGTTGAGATTCGTAATTACTTATGTGTTAATCCATGTATGGGAGGGGGGAGGGTAAAACATTTAAATACATAAAAAAATATGTGTGAATATTTACACATATGTATATATATATATATATATATATATATATATATATATATATATATATATATATATATATATAATTGGAGGGGAGGTGAGACCATTAAGTGCCGCACCGGGTGACACCCGACCTCGCTACACCACTGCTTCTAACGTACCGCCCAGTCTAAAAAACCATGAAGAGAAACAAGCACTTAATCAAACCTGACCAGTCTTAAGCTTAAAAGTTACTGATGGCGAAAACTACAGATATAGCCATGAAAAAAAATGAAAAGACTTTTGTGTCAATATAAATATTTTGATAAGATAATATCATATCCTATTAAATTAAATCATTTTTTCTCTTATGAAGCATATATTCCTATCATGATTAGTATTATATTTATAATGACAACTACATTGATTTTCTCTGTAGCTTTACTACAATTAATACCCTTATTTAGATTAGTCAATTAATTGTCTAAAATATATCCGATTCCTACGTATGGGTACGGCATTTATTGCTATTCAGTGTATTGCAATGTTGAATAGTATTTAATTTTTTACACACATCTAATTAACCAGTTACTTCCCTTTATAACTTTAAACGGCCAAGGCAGACAACTCATTACTGTTCCTAAAGATCGTTGAAAATACAAAATAATTTAATGATAGCAAAATTATAATAAATGTGTATAATGTATTATAATAATAAAATTTGTTATTGCAATTTGTATAATAATTTCTACTCATGCTTATACGTTATAGAAATTAAAACAATTTATTATGTAATTAGTAAAAACTGTTAGCAGTATATAATCCTTGGATGTAAATATATGAAACTTTTTCATTGTTATTTGTTCGATTAGTTTCACCGCTACGTGAAACTGAAAGTGTTATATCGGGATTTTTTTTTTTTCCTAACTAAGAAACTTGAAATCATTCAAGATTATAATACAGGGGTCGGCAACCAGCGGCTCGCGAGCCGCATGCGGCTCTTTTGGTGTCCAGTTGCGGCTCTTCAGCTCCATGCACAAATATTAATAATTATTTTATATTTTCAAAACTCAAAAAATAGTAGTCTGCAACACTCGGTAATAAACGATATAACAATAGATATAAACAATAAACATTCACTATTATATTATAATATTTAGTTCCTCCCTATCTCAATGTACTTCTTATTAAATCGACCATCCCGAATTGAAACATTCAACTTCATAGTAGATATCACAAATAAACTAAACCAGCTAAGTGTAAAATTGAAAGGAAAACCCAGCCTTTGTCTTGCTTGAATAAGTGGTTTGTTTTAATAATAAAATACTTTTTTGTTGAATACATGGTGAGCGGTAAATTACTACATTACGAAAATTCTGAAAAAATATCGTTATGAAACCATTGCTACTATACAATCACTTCAGCATTAATATAAACAAACTGAAGGGTGTTTTCACTGAGAGATTTGAGTTATTCAAAACAAGTGCAAGTACCCTGACTTACATAATAGATCCTCTCAACACAAATTCAAATGAGATTATTTCATATGTATTTAAATTATATCTATATATATATATATATATATGTATATATATATATATATATATAGTATGATATTTGTTTAGGATTATATATATATATATATATATATATATATATATATATATATATATATATATATATAATCCTAAGCAAATATACCATTGACATAAAAATGTTAGTGGCTCTTTAAAAACCGGGTAATGTTGTAAATTGTAACTTTTGGCTCTTTTGTCTCAAAAGGTTGCCGACCCCTGTTATAATACATCTTTCTTTTAAAAAATAATATGGCAAGCAATAAATTAAACTTACATTTCTAAAGCCAATGGCCTGTTGGGAACCATCGTTTTCAAATTTTTGTATTGAGTATAAGCCGTTGAAAAGCCGTTAAGAAATATATTAAAAATTCAAATATTTTTTTAAAACCGCCCTCAACCTCTCCTTGAAGTCTTCAAGAATGACCATGGAGAATAAAACAATGAAAGTTGCAACAATTGGGTTCCATGATTAAATACACACAATTGGTCAAGGGGGTATAATCTACTATTGTATTTATATTAAGTAATATAACATCACACAACACCCTGATTCTACTAATCCAAATTAAATATAAAAGTGTTATCTAAATTACTACTATTATATTATTTTGTTATTATGTGTTTCAATTCTGTACTTAGTACATAAATGGTATAACTTATTTAATTTTGGTTGAAACATATGCTTTCTGGCAACAAACATTTGGAACCAGCTTTTCAAGCCTTTTGTATTCGTAAATAACATCACTCTTTCAATGCACTGTATTGTTAATAAATAAAAAAATAAAATAACATTCATTCGAATTAGAGAGTTACTTCCCATAGCAATTTTAAAGAGGTTAAAGGACAATACTTACTACTGTTCCCAAAGTCGTATAAAAAATAAAAATCACAATGGCAAAAATAATATGTAGTGAATTTTATTAAATTAAAATAAAATTTAAATGTTTTATATGATTTTTAAGCATAATTTTATATTTCCTAGATATTGTAATTATTGCTCAAGTATAATTAAAAACTACATGTTGTAGTTATATTAAATAAAAAATAAGTTAAATAAGGAAAATGACAATTGTTCGTAGGTCAGGTCTTTATGCATATTCTAATAGCGAATACTTTTAATAAAGTAAAATAAAAGTAAAATATAACCATGTGTGATAAAGACCACTCAGGTCGTCAAGGTAAGCCGTAGCTTGACTTACTACTAACTAATGACATGGGCCTTGGCAAAGTTATTTTATTTTGTGGAAAAGAAAACAGAAACGTACTTAGTAGTCAACACCCGAAGCACCCCCCCCCCCCCCCATCCCGAAAAAAATATTATTTATATAAAAAATATATACATTTACCAGTATGCACTCCCAGGAAAATTTAGCCCCTCCACCCGAAAGTTTCAAGAGCTCCCCCTCCCGAGAAGAAAGCCTGAAAGAAACACTAGTCGTGACCTTCTAGCGGCCATTCGAACGCTTTCGCTAGTCAATCACCAACAACAAATACAATGATATCTTCTTCTTCTTCTGCGTCCTCAATTGAATTAATGTTCGAGGATTTGAACAAGCCCAACTTCGTGGATGTACTCTAGACTGTGGTCTCCAGATCTGCAGGTGTCCCATACAGTTTTTTCCTTGAGTGGGGTGTGTAGGGGCCAGTGTTTGGATCACACCTGGCTATATAAGGAACAGTCATGAAGGACGTGCTCTGTATTCTCCGGGACATGCCACAGGGGCAAGTTTCGCCAGGAAAAAAATATCTATATATATAATTCTCTTCTGGGAGACGTTAGAAAACAAGCTGCAAAAACGCCTTGCAGTCCCATCTCTTCCTCTCTATCGCTACCAACCCCCCCCCCCCACCTCACATGGCCTGGTGAGGTGTGGTTCACGCTAAATGTTTTCATATTACAATCGTAGAGCCGGGTTTAGTGACGCCATTAGGGGCAGATAATTTAGTTTGAAACTATTTTAAACTTAGAGGAGGTAACTAAGAGGAGGTTGCTTTCACGGGGAGGGGGGGAGGGTTTAGTGTTTTGAAGCAAATATTTTCAGTGGCAGCATAGGTACTGTCGAATTCACAAATTATGAATTACTGAAAAGTAGAAAAAACAACTAAATAGTGGCGTATGATACACCGCGGGTCGGCTCGTGTTCTATATTAATTACGGTCTACTCCATAGGACATTCCACGAGCAACATATGTCATGGAAACCTGCTGTAATTATACAATTTAATTCATTAAAAATATTCTTCAAACACACATTTAACAAAATTAGCGATCGCACGCAACACCTAGAAATATATACTTAAACACACAGGGATGGGACTGGCTGTGTTCAAGAGGTTCGGCAAATTCTAAAAAAAAAAAAAGCCCCTAACCCAAGATAAATATTTTCACGGTGCATTTTTTACACGGGACAATTTAAAAAAAAAAATCAAAACACTGGTAGGCCAAATACATCACGGTTTCTGGAGGTGTTGGTGTGGGGTGTAGGGGGGGAGGGGGACTGGGAATTTTCCCGATAGAACGTCGGGCTAGGCAATGATGGTACAGCGCATGCACATGTTTACAAACAAACCGCAGAACCCTAACCCTAACCCTAACCCTAACCCTAACCCTAACCCTAACCCTAACCCTAGCCCTAGCCCTAACCCTAACCCTAGTCCTCGCCCTAACCCTTACTCTAGCCCTTGCCCTAACCATTGCGCAGCTATTAAGGTCACTGCGCTTGCGCAGAACTATTGAATTTCGTATTTTCTGCCTAAACATCTTTTTCCGAGCAGTCACTTCGTAGTCCACTCCTGTACACACACACACATAAATACACACACACCCATACAAACGCAATCACACATATATTTTCCAGAAACTAGCGTACCATTTCTGCCAGTTTAAACTCCATACCCTTAACGGATCTGTCCACATAAAAAAATAGAACGTTTTTAACTTCTTTAACCTGCTAACCCGATCTACGCACCACATTAGCATACCCCAATCATCAGATAAATATTGGGTGTAACGAGATACATAAAAAAAATGTTTGCTTTTTCATTAGGGAATCCCACAGGAACGATAACTCCGTAAAAACGATTTAACGAATTCTATCGAATGTATCTAAACCGCCTTATAACCCAATGTTTACCCCCCCCCCCCCCCCCCCCCCCAAAAAAAAAAAGTGCGATTCTTGTGTCATTAAATATCATGTTCTGAAAATCCCCAAATGTGTGTGCCATACCTTACTTTAAGTTCTGATACATTGTATGCTTTTGTAGTGGGGAAGAGCCTAAAAGAATGTAATCGTTGCTATAGCATGTCACTAACACGATAATCTGATAATTGAGCAGAATAATTAAAAAACCATGAATAGCAAAGCGCTAAATTCCAGCCATAGTTTTCAGTATAAGATGAAAGCAATTACTGCCACCTTCCAGAGATAATTTCATTTTCCTATTTCGTTGATGGTACTGACGGCTATTTGGTTATTTCGTCCTAACCGCTTTATTAACCATAAACCTAATCGATATCTTATTAAGATTAAGGACTCGGCCACTTGCGTCATCACAGGCGACGTCATCGCTTCACCCACTCTTTCCCCATCTGTCTCTCTCTATCTGTCTGTCTCACTATTCCCATATGTCTCTCTGCCTCTATTGCCCAATTATCTCTCTCTCTCTCTCCCTCTCTCCCTATCTCACTATTCCCATCTGTCTCTCTATTGTCTCTCTATATGTCTCTATTGCCCAATTATCTCGCTATATATATATATATATATATATATATATATATATATATATATATATATATATGTGTGTGTGTGTGTGTGTGTGTGTGCATATATATTCCCATCTTTCTATAACTTTGTCTCTCTATTCCCTTCTTTCTCTCTATCTGTCTCTCTATTCCTATCTATCTCTCTTGCTCTCTGTCTCTCTTTTCACATCTCTTAATCTCTATTCCCAACTTTCTCTCACTGTCTCTTTATTCCCAATCCTCTCGCTCTCTCTCTCTATATATATACTCCCTACCTTCTATCACTTGTCTCTCTATTGTCATCTCTCTTGCTCTCTGCTCTCAATTTACATATCTCTTGCCCTCTATCTCTCTATTTTTGTCTCAATTCACATCTCTCTCTCTTGCTCTCTCTCTTGGTCTCAGTCTCCCATTTCCCTTCTAGGTTGCTCTCTACCCCACTATTCCCATCTCACTATTTCTTTCTATTTTCATCATTCTCACCCTCTTTTTATCTATCTCCCTTACTGTCTCCCATTCGTCCCCCCCCCCATGTCTAATAAGTAACGGCGTTAATCTATTACCACCCCACACCCTCTCTCTTTCCTAGCTTGATCCTATCCTGGGTCCGGCAGATAAGACTCACCCTCCCCCCACACCCCAACCCCCACTCCCCCACCCCCAAGCTCCAGCCTGCTAAGGGGCAGTAGTTTTCATATCACCGAGTCTCAAGGAGGTCCAATCACCGCTAGCCATCATAATTAGATCATAGTCATCTTGACGTGGGACCCAAATGTGAAAAACATACAGCTTCTGATGTGTCGATAGGACATTGTCTTGATGACATTTTGATTCTAGACTACCTTGTACATACTTCCCATCATCTTGATGGCATTTTGATTCTAGACTACCTTGTACTAACATCAACTTGATGGCATTTTGATTCTAGTCTACCATGTACTAACATTATCTTGATGGCATTTCGATTCTAGTCTACCTTTTACATACTTTTCATCACCTTGATGACATTTTGATATTTGTTTAGCTTGTACAAACATCATCTTGATGGCATTTTGATTTTAGACTACCTTGTACATACTTCCCATCATCTTGATGACATTTTCATTCTAGACTACCATGTACTAACATAATCTTGATGACATTTGGATTCTAGATAACCTTGTACAAACATCATCTTGATGGCATTTTGATTCTAGTCTACCTTTTACATACTTTTCATCATCTTGATGACATCTTGATATTTGTTTACCTTGTACAAACATCATCTTGATAACATTTTGATTCTAGAATACCTTGTACATACATCAATTTGATGACATTTTGATTCTAGACTACCTTGTACATACTTCCCATCATCTTGATGGCATTTTGATTTTAGTCTTCCTAGTATATACATCATCTTGATGAAATTTTGATTCTAGAGTAATATGTACATAATCAATGGGATTATGTAGCCAAACGGTAGAGAGATACATTTCTAAATCGAAAGTCTTGTCTTCGAATCCGGGTTTAATTTAGTAAAATGTCCCTGAGTCCACCCAGCTCTTATGGGTACCTAATTCACGTTAGGGAATTGTGAAGGTAGCTGGACATAATGCTGACCACACTAACCCTTTATATGCCGATGTCACAGAAACAGGTTAACTCTACTTCACTTGCCATATGGATAGTCATTATCAAATAGGGAACTTTATTTTTACTATGAACATATTCGCATCATGTTGATGAAATTTTGATTCTTATCGTTCCTTGTAATTACTCGCTACATCTTTTGATTGAAGTCTATCATGAACATACATTATCTTGATAAAATATTGATTATAATCTACCTTGATCTTACTCGCTACCCCTTTTGATTATAGTCTATCATGAACGTACTTTTTGATGAAATATTGATTATAATCTACATTATCTTACTCGCTACCTCTTTTGATTATAGTCTATCACGAACAAAAATCATCTTGATAAAAAAATTTATTCGAATCTACCATGTATACAGTCCAATAGTCTTAATAAAACCTTTGCTTTCAACGTTCCATCGAGTCAAAACAAAATCAGTCAAGAGAGACCAACACACCGTCAACGTGGCCTGTGTCAAATTTTAAATATAATTGTTATTGATGTCGAAAGCTCCAGGTATTGCAATGTAAAATCATACATTATATTGGTCAAAAAATATTTGTTATGTTAATTTGGATCTTTTACAATTGAGTATGAATATTTTTTTATGATGAATTTATTATATATTTTAGCCGTTATTGCATGGAGAAAATTATGATATTTTTTATGAACTTTGAATAAAATCCAGATAACAATTCGGATTAGTTGTAATATATATATATATATATATATATATATATATATATATATATATATATATATATATATATATATATATCCGAGTAGTACTACGAATACATATCCTGACTATTCAATGAACTGCAATGTTTGAACATTGGATTTTGTTTGAAAATTGGATTTAATTATTTAAAGTTGTTTTTCAAATTAACAGTTATTCCCCGTTATCATTATTAAAATTATAAAGGGGAAACCACTAAGTGATGTTACCAAAAGTGTATAAAGAAATTCAAAGATAACAAAATAAACATAAATAATATATTATTTCTTTAATAACTAAATACATATTTAAAACTACATAACATTTTTACAATTGTATTTAGATCTAGCCGAAAATGAAATGTATATTGATTACATTTCAAAAATTAAAACATTAACACCGCAAACTAATGATTGTTTCAAAATATAAAAGTTTGATTGTAATGGCATTATTTTGTTGGCCTAAGCCGTGCAAAATTTTTTTTTTTTAATTACAATAAAATAAAGAATTATATCTAAGTTATTAAGGCGTTAAGCTGCCGAAATCAGAATTTTCAATATTCCAACTTACCATGCAACTAATAATAAATCTTAACAATAAAATAAAGAAATTTACTGTGGACGGGCTGCTATAGATATAGATATAGATTCTCTGATGCATTGAAAGGGAATAATGATTAATGTGTCTCACAGTACTCAACATATTCAGGCTGCTAATTTTTATAACAATATGAATATTTTGTATATTTTTCTAGTTGCCTACTTTGCCAAAAAATTTTTCAGCTCTACTTATAAGCCCAAATCCCCTCAGCCCACCATGCCGATAAAAATAAAATCCCTTGAATCACCATTTAATTACACATTTGCATTTTCAGGTTTAAAAATAAAACTATAATTAAACGTTTTGCATTATATCTATGTATAAGTAAACCATCTTAAATACCTGAAAGTAGGCTACATGTCAGAAAGAAGTATTATTAATGTAAATCTTTATCAGTCCTCACAAGCCGACGATGAAGACTGTAATACTAAGGCGAACATGGCAAGGCAAACTGACGATGTAAAATGTCAACCCATCAGGCCTTGCGGTAGAGCGCTAGACTGCTATCCCGTAAGTCTCGAGTTCGAATCCCGGTTCAAGCCAATTGGCCGTCCCTGAGTCCACCCAGCTCTGATGGGTACCTAACTCACGTTAGAGAAAGTAAATGCGGCTGGACATAGTGCTGATCATATTATCCCTTCATATGCCGAGGTCACAGAAACAGGTTAACTCTACTTCACTAGCCCCATAGACCGTCAGGTTTAGAACGGTAATTTTATTTAAAGACATCTGCCCGACTTACTCATCCGTTTGTCTACGTCCGCGTGCACGTGAACTGGGGAGATATAATTAGACCCAGAGGCGTAGCGAGGGGGGGGGGGGGTGGTGCGGGGGTGCGGACCGCACCGGGTGACACCATTTAGGGGGGTGACACCAAGGCAAAAAAATAGCAAAATATATAGAGAAAAACTTGAGGGGGTTGTAAATCGAAAGTTTGAGGAGGTGGGGGTGCAAATCGAAAATTTGAGGGGGGGGGGGGTGCAAATTGAAAGTGAGGGGAGGGTGGAAATCGAAAGTTTGAGGGGGGGGGGTGCAAATCGAAAACTTGAGGGGGGGTGCAAATCGGAAATTTGTCCCCCGGAAAGGTCGGTACACGTTTAGGGGGAGGGGGGGGTGACACCATTAAGTGCCGCACCGGGTGACACCCGACCTCGCTACGCCACTGATTCGACCAATTATTCTGACCTATGTGGTAGGTTAAACCCGAGGCTCGCTACATCATTTCCGGTCGTACTTGTGTTAATCTTTCATGTTCAGGGAGCTCAGATAATTTAAGATAATGCTACAGCGGGTCTCTGTCATTGGCAGATATACGCACGTGCAGATTTGAGGAAATTGGAGGTACTCACCCATAGTGTCAATTAATAGTTGACTAGTACTCTACAGAGTTCAAGGTCATATTTACTTTACTCTATTTAAAGCTGTTCTAGAAGATACTAAGTTTAGAAGTCTTGAATCTTACTATTGTGTGGGTTTGGGATATCGTGTTTATTTCTGAGGTTGGTGTCAGAGGCGTAGCGAGGGGGGGGGGGGGTCGGGGGGGACATATGTCCCCGGGCGCCGACCATAGGGGGGGGGGCGCCAAATGGAAAGTTTGAGGGGGGTGCAAATGAAAAGTTCGAGGGGGGGGTGCAAATCGAAAGTTTGAGGGGGGGGGGGTGCAAATGAAAAGTTCGAGGGGGGGGTGCAAATCGAAAGTTTTGTCCCCGGGCGCCGGGAGGGGTCGCTACGCCTCTGGTTGGTGTGAATGAAAAAAACATGTTGAAGGTTTTATTTTAGCATTGTTCAAACATCTTTTTTTCCCGTTGATTAGGTGGCCTTGTTTAAAAAAAAATGTGTTGACAACAAATTGGTAACATATGGTTGGAAACAATGTAATTTAATGTATTTAACAACTGCAATTGGTTTTAATTTTTGTGCATATAATTGGCTTGCAAGATAATGATTTAATTTTTTTTAGTTTCCATAACAAATGACGGTCGTGTTATACTTTAGACCAGTTGATTCACAATAAGTGTAAACCTGGTCTTCTTAAGTTTCCTTAACGACATTCGTGTTATGTTGTAAACTTGGCCACCTTAAGTTTCCATAACAAACGATAGTCGTGTTATGTTGTAAACTTGGCCACCTTAAGTTTCCATAACAAACGATAGTCGTGTTATGTTCCAAACTTGGCCACCTTAAGTTTCCTTAACGACAGTCGTGTTATGTTGTAAACTTGGCCACCTTAAGTTTCCTTAACGACAGTCGTGTTATGTTCCAAACTTGGCCACCTTAAGTTTCCTTAACGACAGTCGTGTTATGTGGCAAACTTGGCCACCTTAAGTTTCCATAACAAACGATAGTCGTGTTATGTTGTAAACTTGGCCACCTTAAGTTTCCATAACAAACGATAGTCGTGTTATGTTCCAAACTTGGCCACCTTAAGTTTCCTTAACGACAGTCGTGTTATGTTCCAAACTTGGCCACCTTAAGTTTCCTTAACGACAGTCGTGTTATGTTCCAAACTTGGCCACCTTAAGTTTCCTTAACGACAGTCGTGTTATGTTGTAAACTTGGCCACCTTAAGTTTCCTTAACGACATTCGTGTTATGTTGCAAACTTGGCCACCTTAAGTTTCCACAACTAACGATAGTCGTGTTACGTTGTAAACTTGGTCACCTTAAGTTTCCATAACAAACGACAATCCTGTTATGCTTTAAACTTGGTCACCTTAAGTTACCACAACAAACGACAGTCGTGTCATGCCTTAGACCAACGGGTTTACAAAAACTGTAAACTCGTCCACTCACGAACGCGCGTGAATCGGCTGACTACCCCCGACACTGTCAGCGTATGTTAATCACCCCATACTTCTTGGTTAAAACCTAATGATGGCGTGCTTTGAGTGCTGCTACTGATGCCTAGCGCGGTAGTGGCAGGGAATGAGAGTGTGTAGCGACCAGCAGTTAGAAGCGTTGTGTGTCTGACACGCAAAGGATCGCGTTTTATTTTCTCCTGAAATACTTTTTAAATATGTTTGTATAGGTGCACTCAGGTACCATGCGGGGAGGGGGCACTGCGGAGCACGTCTACCGTCAACCTTCCCCTCCCACTTCCTCCATGATGAAAAAGAAAAATATATAATTTATCGATAAAATATAGTATGATTAGTCAGTCCACTCCACTGACGAAATATAAAATAAATATATGTAATGTATATAGAAAGTATGTATAGTTTAACTAGTGTCAGAATTGTATTTTTATAAAAAAAATTCATGTAAGTAATATCATATGGCCTAGCGGTAGTGAGCTAACCTGAAAGTCTCGAGTTCGATTCCTGGTAGTCAGTAGAATGTCCGTGAGTTCACCCAGGGTACATGACTTATGTAAAGTAATGGCGGCTGGACTTTGCGCTGACCACTCATCTGAAACATATGCACTCTACTTCATCTGCCCCAAGTTTCTTCAGCACGATCAGGAAAAGATTACGATGAATATCAATAAAATATTTCTTATCAACAATTATTTTTAAGGCATCAAATTATTTATAAATGTTAGCCATAATTGATTTTCACTCAGGACTAAATCTTGTGTCTGTGTAGAAACTTGTGCTGATTGTCGTTCCCATCTAATGCTGTAGATAACACTAGCGCCAGAATTGATTTCGACGCATTATAGTTTGGCTGTCTTGGGCTGCAGATTTAATCCTGTGTTTACATCGGGTGGGTGATGCTCAGAAAGTACATCAGAAGGTGGGATCTTTATGAGAAAAACAGGGGTAGGCAACTAGATATGGGGATCTTTATAAGAAAAACAGGGGTAGGTAACTAGATAGGGGGATCTCGTAAAGAAAAACAGGGGACGGCAATTAGATATGGTGATCTCGTAAAGAAAAACAGGGGTAGGTAACTAGATATGGGGATTTTTAGAAGAAAAGCAAGGGTAGGTAACTAGATTTGGGGAGCATTAGAAGAAAAGCAGGGGTAGGTAGCTAGATTTAGGGAGCATTAGAAGAAAAACAGGGGTAGGTAACTAGATATGGGGATATTTTGGAAAAAAAACAGGGGTAGGTAACTAGATTTGGGGAGCATTAGAAAAAAAACAGGGGTAGGTAACTAGATATGTGGATCTCATAGAGAAAAACAGGGGTAGTAACTAGATATGGGGATTTTTAGAAGAAAAGCAGTGGTAGGCAGCTAGATATGGGGTTCTTATGTAGGCATATAAGAGTAGACACGCCTCAGTATATTTAATGATAGTTTAGTTAGTATTTACTTTACCAAAGTTAGATACCCTTCAGTGGTGTGTATAAATCCTGCTCGAAGCTTGCGGGTCAACAGTTATTCATTCTACTACCCGACCACACCATCCCACCCATCTTTTACTTAAGCTACGCTACTGCGATTGTTTTCACAATTTTGTTTCACCATACTTATGTTTGGTTGGTACATACACAGTTTCCTACGTAAACAAGTTTTTTCTTTTCTCTTTTTTTTTAAACTAATGATTAATGGTCCGAAACAAGGGGATAAAATATTTGGCATGGTAAACACCCACAGTTGCTAGAGTACCATCTCTCAACATGCACGCTTGTGTCTTTGTTTGGGGGGAGGGAGAGGGGAAGATGTCTGGAGTTGTTTTTTTGTTTTTTTGGCTAATGGAGACGTCTGTTGCATGCGATTAATTAGAATAATTAAATAATTATTTTAACATAATATTTTATTAAAAACACATTAAGTGTTATTTACGTTGGTCGATGTGGGTTTTTTTTCAGTGGCGGATTTAAGAAAAGGTTGACCGGGCTGCAGCTAGGGGCCATCTATGTTTAAGGACCTCGAAAAGCTTGTCTTTAACAAGACATGAAAAAGAATTGCGAGATAGTAGTAACACGAAAAAAAATCATTTCAAACGCCACGCATTGTTTTTGTATAGTTTATGCAATATTAGTTTATGTATAATTTATTTTACAGGAGCCTGAGGGTTGACGTGTTTTTCGACACTAACGCTTATTCTTCGTCTTCTTCGTTCTAAACAAATGATGGACTGGGTTCCCTCCAACACGACTGTATAACGTGTCAACGTGTTATGCGCAATACAATTGTTTTGTTAGTACATGAGAACCCCATTGATAGATAAGGATCCCATTGATACATAAGAATCCCATTGATACATATGGATTCCATTGGTACATAAAAATCCCATTGATACAATATAAGGATCCCATTGATACATAAGGATCCCATTGATACATAAGGATCCCATTGATACATCTTTCAAGTATTATGGTGTTGCTATAAAAAACGTGTGTAGAGATCCCGCTCAAAGGTGTGCTGAGGCTAATGAAGTAGAGTTTATGTGAGTATTTGACCACGATGCATAATATGATTGCTTAATCAGCATTTTGTCCAGTCGCCTTTAGCTTTCTCCAACAAGTGTTAGGTACCCGCCTGAGCTAGGTTGCCTCAGCGAAGTCTAAAGAATGCGAACATTTTTCAGGTTAGCAATAGCTAGCTCTAACTCTTCACCGCGCCGATATATATATATATGCGTCAGTTCAATGTTTGACTCCAAATCACTCAAATGTTATGATCAAATCCTTAAACAAACAGATTAATTATAAAAGCATTTATCTTCAGCATAAATAGATAATTAACGCCGTGATTGCCGTCACGTGACCTGGGATGGGGAGGAAAACATCCTCCTACCGTGAAACCTCACCGGAAGCTCGTCACGCGTGCATGCAACTCCCACCTGCCGGTCATCAATTGTGCATTATCGCCCCTGAAAGTCCCGGGTAACACCGACCAATCAGGAGTGAGGATTCCGAGATGGGTATCGCAGCTCTGTTTGTACATGTGCGCATGTCTGTTTTGAGTAAAGTACAAAATGGCGGGTGGGGAGGGGTGGGGAAAAAATGAATACACCCCGACAACAACGAGGATATGGATGTAAAATTTGTTTTAGAAAATTACAGGTTTAAAAAAAAAGTTTTTTAAACATATCGGAGTGACATGCGCGTCGTGTTTACCTGTAGAGGTTTGTCTCGAGATGCTTATCTAATCATCGACCATCAGGCGACGATTAGACCAAACAGATAAAGTGAAAATAAAGTAAGGGCGCGTGGGAGCAGTACACTAAATTCAACTAGCATCGTTATTTTTTTTTATACTTTTAAAAAGAGTTATTTCCCTGTATGTAGAGTTGTTTTTCTTGACCTCTTGTTTGGTTTTCTTTTTAAAATTTAAATTAAAACATCAGCTGTTAGACATCGTCTTACTGATGTTTCTAGTACGAGGAATGTTTGAAAATAAATGCATACTTTGATAAAAAAGTTAAAAATTGATTCAAAAATTATCATCTAAAGTTTCCTAATGGTTTCCTTCCACGTTACCCCCTCCCACACTCAAGTAAAAACGTATTCATCACGTAAACAGCCGTGAAATTCTAAACATATTTTTTAAACGTTTAGTGTGGTAACGAAAACAGAGTTTTCCTATCGGGTAGTGTTACAATAAGTACCAAACGCATGAGTATTGTTTTTCTTAATTGATTTTAACTTACACGCTTTATTGGTTCATTTTGCGATTAATTTTGATAACGTGTAATTTCAACCACATATATTAAATTAATAATTATACATGTATCAAGTGTCTGAACTTTTTTTTTTAGTCGTGAGCGATATATTTATAAGCACACATGTCCAAAGTGTTTATACACGTTTGTCTACTACATAATGTCAAAGTAATTAAACACGTTTGTCTACTCCATAATGTCAAAGTAATTAAACACGTTTGTCTACTACATAATGTCAAAGTAATTAAACACGTTTGTCTACTCCATAATGTCAAAGTAATTAAACACGTTTGTCTACTCCATAATGTCAAAGTAATTAAACACGTTTGTCTACTCCATAATGTCAAAGTAATTAAACACGTTTGTCTACTCCATAATGTCAAAGTAATTAAACACGTTTGTCTACTCCATAATGTCAAAGTAATTAAACACGTTTGTCTACTCCATAATGTCAAAGTAATTAAACACGTTTGTCTACTCCATAATGTCAAAGTAATTAAACACGTTTGTCTACTACATAATGTCAAAGTCATTAAACACGTTTGTCTACTCCATAATGTCAAAGTATTTAGACATGTTTGTCTACTCCATAATGTCAGAAGTAGTAACCCTGGATGTTTTGTTGAAATCCACTTTATCCCTTTGTTATTTGACAAATATATATATATATATATATATATATATATATATATATATATATATATATATATATATATATATATATATATATATATATAATATATATATATATATATATATACTCGTAAATTTGAACTTTTAGAAGGACTGAACTATTGTACTCAAGACAAATGAACTTTTAAAGCACTTTATTTCTGTCAACAACCATAACCATAGTTTTAAAAAATTACTGTTTTTCTATTATTATCTAAATGTCCGTCTTTCAACGTTACAATATCTACTTTCGTTTTCCCTTCAATCTGCATTGTTTTATTTACATCGGCGGCAAGGTAAGCTATTCGTCTGTTTGGTTGTAAATATGTTTGCACAATAAAAATAAATGGTCCGTTATTTTCAGTTTGTGGTAAATTGTGTTTACCCGTTAGCTCACGGTAAACACGTGATGCAGATAGATAACATTGCGCAGTTTGGCTCACCACATTGCTATAATCATACCAGTAAATCCTGGGTGGTTTCCGCTTTCTATTAATTTTATCGCGAACAATGCACTTCATCTGAAATACAATAGACTTGATGGTTTGGCATTATAAGGAGAAACAAAAATTATACAAATCCCTGTTTTTTTGTTTACTGTCATCTTCTTCTTCGTTCTTAATTTTTAGTGTTGGAAGGGATCGAGCCTTATCTGCCAGAGGGTTTGAACTCTAGACTTTTTCGAATGTATTAACCATGAGCTTTTTGCCGACTCTACCACGCCTCCATCACAATTAAGGATACGTGTCAATTGGTTATGCGCCATTGAGGCCATTGACTCCGATTTCAGCCTGCTTTTCTTTTTTAGATTTGCTTCCGTAGCCTTTGTTTACTGTAATCAGTGTTTCTTTCAGAATTTTTTCTCTGAGTGGGGGGGGGGGCACATGATATTTTCGGGGGTGCGGACTAAATTTTTCGGGGAGAGGGGGCGGATACTGGTAGAAGTTTATATTTTCTATATAAATTCAATTTCGTTCGGGGGGGGGGGGGGCGGACTGTAAAAGATAACACAAATGGAATATGAAAATATGTGTAGAAAATGGCTTAAAGAACGAGTTACTAATTCGTTCCATGAAAGTAAAGATTACACAACAACTTCTATTAGGCCCTTGTAAAGATTACACAAAAACTTCTATTAGGCATTTGTAAAGATTACACAACAATTTCTATTAGGCCTTTGTAAAGATTACACAAAAACTTCTATCAGGCCTTTGTGAAGATTACACAACAACTTCTATTAGGCCTTTGTAAAGATTACACAAATCTTGTTTTATGCTGTTGTGTGTGGCGAATTTGTTTGCGTATCGATGACTAGATATATGTTATGTTTATATCGGTCTATCTAAGAAAAGAGTTGTGATTAATAATTTCGTGTACAGGTTGAATAGGCCTGTCCGCTTATATCTTGTTAGGGTAAATTACAATATGTACGAAAAATCATGTATTCGTAGTGTTAAGTTCTGTCTCACCTAGCACACTTAGGATTCGTTCACGGGTAAATAGAGAGAGAAGCTAATGGACTCCGTGTTACAACAGTGAAGGAATGACGCCACTGTTGGTCGATTGCTATCTTGATTTCAGTTGTGTTGTTGTGTTCGGTAAAAAAAATTTGGCAATCTACGAAAAACACTGGGATTATGTGAAGTATTTACTTTCTCGGGCTGCGAGTGTTAAATGTTGAATTATTGCTTGATCGTACTGCTAGGGTTAACGTTTGAACTTTTTACTTTCTCGGGCTGCGAGGTTTAGAATTTGAATTTTCAACTTAATCATGCTGCAAGGGTTAAGGTTGGAACTATTTACTTTTTCGTGCTGCTAGGGTTAAAGTTTGAATTATTACTTGATCGTACTGCTAAGGTTAACGTTTGAACTTTTTACTTTCTCGGGCTTCAAAGGTTAAAATTAAAAATTTTAATTGACCACGCTGCAAAGGTTAAGGTTAGAACTATTTACTTTCTCGGGCTGCAAGGGTTAAAATTTGAATTTTTAATTGATCATGCTGCAAAGGTTAAGGTTGAAGTGAGTTTTCTCCTTTATTTTTGTTCTCGTTCTCTTACCCCATGCTCATATACAACAGTCACATGAAGCCCTCCACCCATAACTTCACCTCCACTCAGTCACTACTTCTATCCACCCCCCCCCCCCCACCCCGACTCCCAATCTCACATGTGTAACATTACATCCGCGGGGTTTTTTTTTTTTTTCTTTTTTTAAATTTAGAGTTAAAACTTGTACTGTTACAAAACACAACTGTGTATTCAGTTTTATATTATGTGAACGAAAAAAGTCATACATCACAAAATTACACGATAACTAAACTTTATTTATTTTACATTTATCACCTTAAACTTGCATCCGAAATGTGTATCGCATAGATAGACGTGTCAAAATGCTAGTTTTAATAACCTTGCGATATATTTTAAAAATATAGATATGAACCAATGCGATAGTAGGTACGTCATTAGTTATATTTTTTTTCATGTATTTTATTTGAACCAAAGGAACAGTATCCAAAAATATTTTTTTCTATTCTTTATTTTGAGCGTTAAATAAGAAATTTTTAAAATGTAATAAACAAAAATAATTGTTTCTTTATATCTGGTTGCCATTAAATTTCAATATGTCTTAAGAGTGAGCTTCAGTTTTTGGCTGAAAGTTCAGCCTCGTTTTGAAAATAAATTTTGCACTTTCTGCAAGCTGTAGAAGATATCGTGTAGATGATAGTTATATGGGACCCTCCTGCCCCAAATATAATGGACAAAATTTGACAGGTCGTGCTAGCTAACTTTAGTCTTTTCAATCGTGTCTATTTTTAGATTTATAAGTTTTAATCGCTATCACACTCTAATTCTTTTCGGAGTTTTGTTTTTTGTATACTCCTTCTTCGGTCTCAATTGTTTTTGTAGAGTTCTACTTCTTCTTCGTTCTTAATTTTAATATACACATTATGTGTCAACACTTAATGCGCAATACAGCCCATTGACTCCTATTTTACATGTGCTTACAGAGCATGTCTCCAATCTAGAACGATTTGCATGTCGACAGTTATTTGATTACGGAGTGCTTTTTTTCTTCTAGATGGTTTGCTTTCCTCAGCTATCGAGCCATGGGTTCGAACTCTGGACTTGTGTGTTATCAATCACACATTTTCTACCCTACCATGCCTCCCACTTGTTTTTTCAGCAAAGATAATGTTTTAGTACGGTAAGAAGTCTTTAAATTTTAGTATTTAAATTATCCCTTTGTATTATTTATGGGAATCTGTGGTCTAGTTGTAGAGCGTTCCCCTGCTAACCATAAAGTCTCGAGTTCGAATCACATACTACGGTTTACGTATAGCGTCCCTGGGTCTACCCAGCTCTGATGGGTATCTGACTACATCATCCCTTCATATGCCGATGTCAAGAAACAGATTAACTCTACTTCATCTGCACTATGGCATGTCAGGTCCCAAAGTGAACAATTTTTTTAAAGCCGTCTGACTGCTTTTGACATCAATGCATTCTTATCTAGTTTAGCTTTTTTAATCTCAATGTAGACATGCAATGATGGCATTTCACGGAAAACACATATATTTTTTACATATTTAAAAAAATAAAATAAAAACTGTAACTCGTTTTAACGGAAGAATCCATTTTAAATATTATTTAAGAGTTTATTTCCTGAATGGGTTCACGTTTTTATGTAAAAAAGCTGACATATAATCAATTTAAAGCGTTTGAAATGATTAATTAAGTTGTCGCTGGTGATGCTCTGTGGGTAATTCCTAGCACGCGCATGCGCAAGAGAGTTTCGAGAGCTGTCATTTTAGCGAAACAAATTACAGTTTAGAAATAGACATTTTTAAACTTGTACCTTGCCTGAGTTGATTTTTTTTCATATTTTTTTTTCGTTTTTTCGGTTGTTTTGTTTTATATTTTAAGAAAATTTAAGGGAAAAAAATGAGACACGAATTTTTCAAATAATAATAATATAGACATTTGACAGATTATGGAAATAGCATACGTTTTAAATTTATTCTAAGCATGCCAAGCCACAAACATGCCGTTTTTTTTTTGTTTTAAATTTTTGTAGGAAAATATCGGATGTTTTACAGGTAGCAGATGTCAACTTTTTCTTTTTTTTTTTAAATTAAGGGTAAAAATATTTACAGTAAGCAGATACGACTGAAGATTATTATTGGTTAAAGCGTTCATTAGGGTTTCATTCCTGCATGGAGTAAAAATAAATACGTTGTAAATATGTATGAGTTGCTAAGACAGGCCTGGCTTTCTGTATGGATGACAAGTTCATGCTTTAAAAATTGTTTATGTAGAAATATCTCAAGTTATATTCAAGGTTTGATAATTTACAGCCTGTGTGTTTTGAGCACAGTCCCTTGCTGTATGTATCATACGCTTATGTTTTAAGGTTGGATAATTTAGAGTACATCATCTTTCTGTAATTTTGATGTGTAGTTTAGAGTACAGTCCCTTATCGTTTCTCAAGTTTGAGTTTGGATAATTTAGAGTAGTCCCTTGATGGCTTATGTTATAAGTTATGTTTGATACTGTGTAATTTAGAGTATTAGCAATTTCCCGTCATGCGTTTCAAATTTAGAGGTTGAATACTTTAGAGTTCAGTCCCTTGCTGTCTATTTTATTATGTTTACCTTGTGTATAGTCTAGAGTATTGCCCATTGCCGGTCTTATCTCAAGGTGGGGGTTGAATAATTTTGAATTCAGTCCCTTGCCGACCTATATCTCAAGTTAGAAGTTGAATAATTTAGAGTTCAGTCCCTTTCTGGTCTATATCTATAGTCTCTAATTATGTATGAGGTAGGATCATTAAGAGTACAGTCCCTTTCATTTAAAAATGTAAAGGTACGTTTAAGATTGGATAATTTAGAGTTCAGTCCCTTTCTGGTCTATATATTCTATAGTCTCTAATTATGTATGATGTAGGATCATTAAGAGTACAGTCCCTTTCATTTAAAAATGTAAATATACGTTTAAGATTGGATAATTTAGAGTTCAGTCCCTTTCTGGTCTATATATTCTATAGTCTCTAATTATGTATGAGGTAGGATCATTAAGAGTACAGTCCCTTTCATTTAAAAATGTAAATATACGTTTAAGATTGGATAATTTAGAGTACAGTCCCTTTACTGTCTATATCTCAAGATACGTTAGAGATTGGATACTTTAGAGTAAAGTCTTTTTACTGTCTATATCTTTACTTTGAAGATCGGATAGTTTAAAATCCCTTAACTGTCAAGATAGTTGAAGACTGGATAATTTAGAGTACAGTCCCTTGCCGGTCTGTCTACGCTGTAAACAGATTCTGTTTGCGTGTTTATTGGAGGGGCGTCTGTATACCTTTCAACACTTGAAAGACGCACTGATAAAGAAAAGACCAGATTTCTTAGAAGGTGTAAACCTCAGCTGATGAAGTACATCGGCCTTGACATTGGCTGACGTTGATTGATTTATTCCCTGCGTTGATAAATTGTGTTCAGAATCTTCTGAAGTAGTAAAATGTGTAGCTATGGACGCTTAGCTGTTTATTGAAGTCCTTGCGCGACAGACCTATGCAAGGTATTGTTGTTTGTTAATTGTAAATAGAAATAAAACTACACAAGGAGTATGGAATTTAAAAGAAAATATCGTATTATGGTACTCAACATAATTTGATACTTACAACTCTGACTAATTTTTAAAAGAAACAAAATTTAGAGAGCTAACATATACATAGCTAGAGAAAAAAATGTGTTATCCCCCTTGATCATTTTTTATACACAAACAAAAACGTTTAAACAAAGACTTCTTTAAAATGTTAGCCGCTATGTTTTTTTTTATAATTATCAAAAAGATACAGCTTTTATTGTTATAACCAAGATTAAACGGAAATAACCGATTTTTAAAAAAAGTAATGGCTCTGGGGAATCCCCATTTTAAAATCTCCCTCCTTTGA
This sequence comes from Physella acuta, assembly GCF_028476545.2. Taxonomy (NCBI): domain Eukaryota; kingdom Metazoa; phylum Mollusca; class Gastropoda; family Physidae; genus Physella; species Physella acuta. The sequence goes on along the minus strand of NW_026732698.1, from coordinate 15,384 downwards.
AATTTAACCCCATTGAATCTTCGTCTTAACATCGATTGTACTCTTATTCCAACTATCGCTCAACTAAGTCGATAGGAAGCCCACGGTCCAAACATCTTCTAGAACTCTTGACTTAAGAAACCATTCACACAAACCTCTTGAGAAACGGCGTATAAATTGATCGGAAAGTAGCAATATCTTCCAATAAAGACTGAAATCTAATTTCACGATTTAAAAAAACAAAATCTTTATTCTTTTAGTGATGGGGTATTTGGCGAAGATTGGAATTTTTAATTCAATACGTAGACTTAGGTTTTTACAAGCTTTTATTTAACTCACTTCCTTTGTCGACAATCTGTCGATAGTCTGTAGTCAGTCTAAATCGAAACGCCGGAGCGAAATTGCAGGCACTTCTACTTGACAATTACTTCGTAATTGGTACGTGGGTCAAGACACGAAGACAATGCACTGTGACATTAAATTTGACTTAATTGGATGCCTAATTATTTTTTTATGAATTAATGAAAAAATTTGACCAAATTAGTAGGCATTTCTATCCAACCACAATGTTTTTTAGTCATGAAACACTATTGTAAATAAAAACATGTAAAGTACTGAAAAAAAATCATAAAAAACGTTTTAATAACAAGCTTTTATGTACTAATGCACTAAAAAGTAGAAAATAAATTATACACTACTATTTAAAAAAAACTATAAAGAAAAGCGTGGGTCACTTCCTAAATATTAGTAAAGGTATCCAATAGATACTAAAGTAACCCACGCTTTTCTTTATAGTTATTTAAATAGTAGTCTATAATTTATTTTCTACTTTTTAGTGCATTAATACATAAAAGCTTGTTATTAATAAGTTTTTTATTTTTTTTATTTTTTTTCAATTCAAGCATTTATTTTAACAACACTGCTTCGCTATGAAAATCATATGAACAAATAGAAAACTTTTTATCACTAATATACATCTGTACTGTTCATTTAGGTCAGTGCTTAAACAAATCCAGCCAATTTCACACATTTATCATCTGTGCTAAAGAATGAAAATGTGTAACATTATTCTGAGCTGTCCCCCAATTCAGGAAAGAATGGTACACCACCCTCAAAAACTCCTTTAGCTTTCATTCTAGCAGACATAGCCTTAACGTCTATAGTTCTTTTAGCTTCATCAAACGCTGCTCTTCTTGGCCATGAGACAAAATATGAGTAAGAGAATGCTGCTCCTACTGCCACAGAGAGAGCCAACACAAGGTCTATTTTAGTTTTATTTAGAAGAAGGTTGCGAAGGGGTGGTTTGGTTGCCATATTTGTAGCGTATTAAAACGTTTTTTATGAAAAAAAAATTTAAAACTTATTTCACCAATCACGTATCGCGCTATAGCATTGATTCAAATTTATGTGTAATCGCTATTATAAATTATTTGTTTTGAGATTTGTATTGTGAGTAAGGTAGCGATTAATTGAAATACCACATTGTTTGAAACGGTAATATAAAAAATTATTTAATGTGTATAATGTATTTATTTAAATTTAATATATAACGGTTAGTCGTTTCAACTAAACTTTACTAAAGCATTGAATTTATTTTTATTTCTGAAAAAAACTTGTATACATACTTTTTTATCTTTTCCCTTTAATTAATGTAACTAAATAAATGGGAAGTAACTTTCATTAAAAATATTCCTTGCCAATGATTATTAAAAAATACTTAAAATATTGCATTTTGTCTAAACAAAGTTGAACAGTTTTGTAATTTATAATTGTATTGTCGTCCAAAACGCAATGGGAAGATGCAGTCGAGTTCATCTGTTTCAATGACCTCGGCAAATACAGTCATAGTGTGGTCAGCATTATACCCAGCCCCCTGTACTTTCCATTATGTGAGACAGGGATGTTCTACTGACTAGAACCCGTATTCGAACCTGACACTTAACCGTCAGTACTCTACACCTAGTCCACGGCACCCCTACATTTAAAGCAAACGACAACTAATGAAGTAGTGATTAATTATCTAAGCCTGGTGACGTTTAACACTTCTAATTTCACCAAATCGATGGCACTGATTGGTGTTATATGATTGTAGTACTGTTGTATAAATGTAATTGATTTATCGCTATCTCAATCTCGTATATCTTCATTACCGGCTCCAACTATTGCTAAATAACCATCTAGACTGGAACATTCCAACATTTCATCCACCCACGCTACCAGCCGCTAGACACGTGAGTTATTGCTAGGCTTTATCTTCCCCTCCCCCAGGGTATCGCACCACCTGGGTTGGACATGAGGGTCAGGTGGGTCAGTGGACGACCCGTGGTCTGAAGATTTTCGGGTTAGTAAATGTGCTCTACCGCTAGACCACGTCGTTTGATTAGAATGTAAAACACGACTTAACAAAATAGTCTTTTGTAAATAGAAGAGGATAACTAGACATACGTTTTCTAGTTTTAAATCATTTTATTATTTTAGTTGTGGAAGATTGCGTTGTTATGAGCAAAACAAAGGAACCATCCAAAGAAACACATTTAACTAACTTAACTTTGACTGGAACAACATCTACTGTCTTTAACTGTCTTTAATTATCTCTTTTCCGCGCTTTATTTATCAATAGGGCTAAGTCTACGGTCTCGAAATCTACTAGTTGGCAAGTACGAGAACGAGAAGTTGTAACTTACTTACAAACCCTATTTACAACTAGATTTCTAGGTTTCGTTTTTAAATTATCAACAGTCAATCAGTCGATATTTAAGATGTCAGAATGAAGATACACAGATCAATTTAGAGTCTACCTTTATAACCTTATACTTCCGTCTGTTATTGCGATGTCGTTACTAGCCGATAACTTTCATCAAAATTATCTTTGATCTCGCCATTTACCTTCTTTAAGCCGTATCGTCTACTCTACTGCAGACTCCCCTGGGGAAGGGAAGTAACCGAGCGATCCCCGGGTCAGATTGTTGCAGGTAAATTTGGCACGACGCGTCGCTCAGGTGAGAGAGTTAAACATAGATCAGCGTCGTGAGGTATTGAGAGTTAAACATAGATCAGCGTCGTGAGGTATTGAATTGTGCAGTAGACCGCATCTGATTATTTTCGTTTGAGTTTTTTTTATTTTTTTATCTAAACTTTTTTTAACAGGTACGTTTGTTGATAGTATCTCGTCGTTTGTTCTTTAAGATGAGTAAGTATCTCTTACACTAAAGTAACAGGCTCAAAGTAAACATCGTTTTTTTTTTAAAATGGGTATACCTTAAGAGTTTGAATACCGCTGAAGACATGTTTCTGCGAGTAAAGAACGAAAAGACTTTCTGGCTTTCTCACACCTGAGCGGTTGTGCTTTGCACTTCATCATCCACCCCACTACAATCCACAATCCCACTACAATCCACCTTCACTAAAACCACTACTTTACTTCCTATATTGTCTATCAGTACCTTGCATTTGTTTTAAACCACACCTAGATTTCTTACACCACCATACCCATATAGCAGAGTTTCTTTCAGGCATCTCTCCGCCGAAGCACGTAGACTCCCCACCCCCACACCTGCAGTGTTTCTTCCAGAATTTTTTCTTTGGGGGAGGGAGGGGGGAGGCGGACTAAAATTTCCGGGATCTGGCAGACACTATTAAAAGTATATATTTTCTATATAAATTCCATTTTGTTCGGGGGAGCAATAGACATTTTCGGGGGAGGGGAGAGAAAAAGCTCACCCCCCCCCCTTTTCCCCGAAGAAATTCCTGGAAGAAAGTGCACATCTGGACGAAATAGAATGTATATATTGAAATAATATACTTTAACCCCACTCCCCCCCCCCCCCACACACACACCAAAAACAAGTCCGCTACACCCTTAAAGTTTCAAATGCTTCCCCTATAGGGAAAATAAATCTCTGAAAGAAACACATCCCAGCAGTTGATGTTTCTAGCAACCTACTACCTTCTCATTCAACACTTGCTACTAGAAATAAATAAATGGTTCCATAGTTGTATACATGATTAGATAATTCCGCTTTGAAAATCAACGCACAAAGCATGGACAGTAAGTTAAACAAAGAGATATAGTAGGTAAAACATCTTTTGGTGAAACATTACCTGCACTCACACATCGATATCCTGGATATTTATAGAACCAACTCACCAATGATTCGGTCTTTTGTCTTCGTTGGAATAAAAAAAAAAGATGAAATCTAAATACAGTAGGTGTATGTTTCTTTACTTTTCCTAAGCCATCTCCTCGCTGCACATAGCTTTTGATTAATGACCTCCTAGTGAAGCCTCTGTTTTATAAATTCAAACCTAAAAAAAATCTCATTTCAAGCGATGCAAAACAAACAGCTGTGGGAATCTATTTTACAGGTGTTTGAAAATTGCATCAATTGATTGCATATTTTTCCAATGTGTTTTTAGAGACTGGTGTGCCGATTAACTGACAGACATTCCATTCTGTTTCATGGAATAGAAGCTTGAAAAAAGGTATTAATGACTGTGGTTGTGGGTTATGGATGGCTCCACTTTTTGTGGCGAGGAAAAAAAAGTAGTTTTTCATTTGCATGCGTTGCAAATTACAAAAAGGGGAGAGAACAGATGAAAATAATTAACTACGCCACAGGGGGGATAACTATAATAGTTCGGTTTGATGAACGAGCTATCGAAGTATGACAAACCAAAAATTGGAGTTGTCTGCCGCTAGCTGACCTTTGTATATGCACTGTGGCTTCAAGGCAGATCAGCAAAAAAAAAAAAAAAAATTTTTTTTTTTACTGCTCTGTTATATGGGTACATTGTTTCTATCTCCATTCGTCTCTCCGGGAGGGTAGGGCAATGACCCCTCCCCCGGAGCGCATCCTTCCCCACGAGCGATGTATTACACGATAAGTTAAGTAAAAATATATACACTTTAACCATTGTCCGCCTCGCACACTCCCCGCTTCTTAGGGAAGTTTCAAGTGCCCCCCCCCCCCAACCCCCGGAAACAAAATGTCTAAAACATATGTCTAATGGATAACAGTCCGACCGAGAATGTTGCTCTACATTTACAACCTGTTATTACATTTTCAATTTGAAACCCAGTTGCCCAAGGCGATCCGCCCACCTACGCCCACTTAAAAGATAATAAAAACAAAATGTACGTGACATAAAAGTGGGGGCTAAACCGATATAGCTCAAGTGCTTACATTAAAATACGGGTCATTTTGTATGTGAACATAGGGAAAAAAATGTTGCCCTATATACGTAACCTATCTTTAAATTGTCAGTTCAAGCAAGAGCTCGAGGCTAATCAATTTTAACGCAGGGGCATTCAACAGTCAAACCGAAACAATGATTTTTAATTTTGTTTTTCCTTTTTCACAAAAGCAATTTCACTTTTATATTTTTTTCCTTTTTTCTCCATTTTGACGCTAGACACTCAAAAGTCATTCCAAAATATTGATTATAATGTATTTTCCATTTTCTCGAAAACTGTTTTACTTTTATTATTTATTATAGTTACGTAACCTAGTAGTTTTCTTTTATTTCTTTTGTGGAACTCTTTTCCAATAGAAAACACTTTTTGACCGAGTTCAGTAGAAATTAAACCGTAATTATCTACCCTAGGAGCGCGTATTTAGAGCTACCTCCCCTTAGGATCCTAGCAATTTGGGGACCATGACTAAAAAAAAAACAGACTGGTGTATTTATCTGGATTGTGTCTGTTTTTCTTCCTGAACTTCCAGTTTGTCTGTTCGAATTAGGCACGTGAATTTCGTTCACACAAACGGTGTGTGTCTGTGTTTGTGTATGCATGCGTATGTGTATTCTCGCGAGAGTGTGTGTGTGCGTGTTTGGCGTGGATGATGATGTCACATTTTATTTTTTTGCTTGTCTTAAAATTTTATTTGAATCCTACAATTTACCCATCTGTTTCGCTTAGCGACGACCTCGGTAAAAACTAGGTTATGGACTAGAAATAGAAGTAAGGGATTCGAATTTAGGTCTCTGTTAGCTCAATGGGTGCATACATGTAGAGTCGCATCCTTGGGAGTGGCTGTTTATTGTGTTAACACCTATTGCCTGATTTACGTCTAGTCAACGATTCATCAAACCTGACGCAATTATGTATTCACAGTTTTAATTAAAATACTTACTTTTAGTTGCACTACACAAGTGTTTCTTCCAGGCATCTCTTCTACCGCCCCTCCCCCTAACGAAATATAATTTATATAGAAAATATATACTTTTACCAGTTTACCAGTGGCCACCCCCCCCTCCCCGGAAATTTTAGTACACCACCCTCGAAAGTTTCAATTCTCCCCCCCCCCCCCCCGCCGAACGAAATGGAATTTTATATAGAAAAAATATACCTTTACCAGTGTCCGACCCCTTCACCAGGATATTGGAAATTTTAGTCCGCCTTCCCCCCCCCCCCCCACCTTGAAAATTTCAAGTGCCCCACCACCACTCCCCCCACCTCCACCCCACCGGAGAAAAAAGTCTGAAAGAAACACTGTACACAACACTTCCCTTCCGCATCAACAGGCTCTACCTTTTAAAAAAAAAGCCTGTTGATACAAAACGTGAGTATATCTTATCTCTAAAACGACCAGTCCTTTTATTTAAGAGTTACGCCTCTTTAGATTTCTCACCCATCAAAAAAGTATAACTGCCATTACTTTTCATTAAAACGGAACAAATTGTAAACACGTTAGAAGTAAGCTGAGTAAACTCTTGTTTATCATATGATGTGGTTGATCAATCGTGATGTTTGTCTTGAAGATGTTAGCACATGCACCTGTGCTAAGTGCTTTCAAAAAGTCTGTTTAGCCGAGTAGAGACAAGTTAAATCTCACGTGACTGACAGTTTGTACTTTTAATCGAATCACTGGAACCGGATGTGGTGGAATCTCTTTGACTAGCCCAAGTCTAACAACTGTCAAAGATGAGTACTTAACACAGCGAATTGGGGTTGGGTGGGATTGGCTTACATTATGTGATTGAATTGGGTTATTTTACAGTATGGAATAGGGTGGGATTGTTTGACATTATGTGATTGAATCGTGTTGTTTTATAGTATGGAAATGGGTGGGATTGTTTGACATTATGTGATTGAATCGTGTTGTTTTACAGTATGGAAATGGGTTGGGATTGGCTTACATTATGAGATTGAATCGTGTTGTTTTACAGTATAGAAATGGGAGGGATTGTTTAAGATTATGAGATTGAATTGGGTTATTTTATATTATGAGATTGGGTGCTGTTGTTTTACATCGTTATAGGGATTTACGCTATTTTACGTTCTAACATTGAGTGATGTTTCTTGGAATGGTTAAATGTTTTAATTTAAGGACTGAATAGGTTTAGCTCATTAAGATCCGTGTTAACAAATCTTTAAAAACAACGAAATCCATGACCAAAGCTCTTAAACTCCCACGACCTTAGCTCTTTTACCTCCACGACAACAGTTCTCTTACGTCGACTATCTTAGCTCCTTAACCTCGACTACCTTAGCTCTTTAACTCCCACGACCTTAGCTCGGTTACCTCCATGACAACAGTTCTCTAACATCGACGACCTTAGCTCTTTAAAATAGACGACCTTAGCTCTTAAGCTCCGACGACCTTAGCTCTTTAACCCCGACGACCTAAGCTCTGTAATCTCAACAACGTCAAAGACCTTAGCTCTTTATTACTTTCACACCTTAGTTCTTTAACCTCCACAATTTTAGCTCTTTCAACTACAAGACCTTCAAAGTTTAACCTCCACGAACTAAGCCCTTAAACTCTGAGCTCAAGTGCTTGAAACGTATGGTACCCCACTCTATCAGACAAAGATCCCATGGACCAAATTTAGCCTAAGGGAACGTTCATTACGCTGAGCGAGTGTTAAATTCAATACAAGTAGGGGTGTCTCCTGTTTAAAAAAAAAAAAAAAAAAAAAAACTATCCCTAGAGGAGATTCTAAAACTGGAAGTTTAAAATTTGATTTTTTATTGACTAATTAGAACATCTTGGTGCTTGAACTATGGTTGTTGTGTAAGGATCAGCACAACTGCGACTAGTTTTCATATTACGACAGCAGTTGTCTAACTTTTGGTCGGTGTATTTTCATGTTTAATATTATAGAGTTTTGGTAGTCCCCTATGAGTGTGGATAAGTGTTATTCGACGAAATGATGTAATGTTTTGTGTTTTTACAGTTGTATTTATATTTGGATATATCGGGTAAATCCGGTGTCCTCTATTTTTTTTGTAGACCTAGATGTACGTTTTTCGTATATGATTTTTCTTTTCTTTTTTTTTTTCCAACTAAGACATGTAATTTACAGCGTCAGTTTGCCTTGCATGCTTTCTATAGTATTTCATCGGCTTGTGAGGACTGATACAGATTTACAATAGTTATACTTCTTTCTTACATGTAGCCTACTTTCATTCATTTAAGATAGCTTAATTATACATAGATCTAATACAAAACGTCTAATTGCAAGTTTATTTTTAAACCTGAAAATGCATATGTGTAATTAAATGGTGATTTAAGGGATTTTTTTTTATCGGCGTAGTAGGTTGAGGGGGTTTGGGCTTTTAAGTAGAGCTGAGATAAATTTGAGATTAAAGAAAAATAATAAATATTATAAGCAGCCGGAACATTATGTTGAGTACAATGAGACACATCAAATCAAACATTCCTCCCATTCTAACATCTATATCTATAGCAGTTCTGACACAGTTTTTATTTATTGTTTAATACACGTTTTTTAACATTTAAAGTAGTATATGTAAATCTGTAGCAACATACCTAACGTTCAACCAATTAATGCGTGAGTATTTTTTTTCTTAATAAGCTATTTAACTAACCTAAAAGTTTCCCATTTAACCAGTATTAAACAATACTTTATATAATTTATATAGTGAAGTATAGTCATACAAAATATACACATCTTAATACTTTGTTAATAATTCAATAATAAAAACACCTCAGTTTTAATCGTTTTGTTTTATAATTGCTTTCAGTACAGAACGACGATTAAGAACATATTTATTAGTGGCTTCCCTTGGTAATATTTAAATAGTAAATGGGAAGTAATCAATACATAATATTTTTATGTTTCACCATTCCTATCAATTTTTAAAAAATTTACTATTATTTTCTGTTCATCAGTTACTGTTCCTTTTGTGGTGACATCATATAACTCAATTGTAACCTATTCCTAATAAATATATAACCATAGATATCACACGAAATATTTTATTCGTATTAGAACGATTAATAACAGTCAGACATTACTGCTAGTCAAGTTTAGACGTTATTTTCTCATTATGTAGTGTTATCAGCTCTTTTAAAAAGGATCGAAATTGACTAAATAAATATGGTTCTAAGTGTATTCTTAACTTAAATATATACTTACTATTTTCAGTTTTCATTTCTTAAATTTTATAAAGAAGGAAATAAAGTGTTAAAAAGACTAACAGTTAAATGAACGAAAAATTAGAAAATAAAACAAACTTTTAATTATTTTTTCCTAAAGAAAGAAAAAAGTTGTGAGAGTAAAGATACCTCTTTAACACACCTTAGTAAGTATTGTCAAGCAATCCATAGTAAAAAAGTAAAGTTTCCCATTCAAACCTGACGGTTTATGGAGCAAGTGAAGTAGAGTTCACTTGTTTCTGTGACCTTCGGCATGTGAAGAGATAGTGTGGTCAGCACTATGCCCCGCCGCCTTTACTTTCCCTAACGTGAGTCCAGCTCTCTACCGCTAGACCACTCCGTCTAAACAATCCCTAGTGTTTAATAAATTAAAACCGTTTCCAAGTTTTACTTTTTAAAAATTTGAGGGACTATGCATTCCTGTAAAGCCTCCTTGATCCGCCTTTGTATGATGAAGACAAAGCGTAACCAAAGTTCGCTTAAAAACTAAAACGGTCTTGAATCGATATCTTATGGGGCAGGTATATGTTAATTACTTTCACCGAAATACTACCACAATTCTTATATTTCCACCATTAAAAGAATGCGTATCGATATAATATTGGGCACCGGCATGTTAGTGAAAACCACTCAAATTTTACCAAAAATTAATTATTTTTCTACGATTAAATTAAACATTCATGTGTACTTTTAACGGTTTAATTGCATTAATTTTTCTTTTTTAATTTCTTTTAACAAAATAAACAGCTATGGGGTCTGTCGGTGCAAAAAAAAATGTGAGTTTGCTTGAAGACTTCCGATGAAAACATTTCATTCCGGGAAATCAACATGGTATAAAAATGGGATTTCACGTCTAACGATATCTTAGCGTTCCTTGATCGGGTCGATTTTCAGTCGTTAGATGGGGTGGGCGAGGTGGTTTGGGTTTTAAAGTACGCATGCACTGAGTGAACTTGGGGGTCTTGTACCTGGGTGTAGATTTAGAGAAGTCTACGGAGTTGATGCTGTTGGTGGTGGTGGGATGAGGTGTTTGGTGTTTGTATGGTGTGTGTGTATGGTGTTTGGTGTTTTTTGTAGTGCTGAGGGTGTATGGTGTTTGGTCGCTGTTGTAGATGGTGTTTGGTCGCTGTTGTAGATGGTGTTTGTTGGTTGTACTATGTGTGTGAGAAGTAGTAGGAGTAGCATTAGTAGCAGTAGTAGTAGTTATAGTAGTAGTAGTAATTGTTGTAGTAGTAGTAGTAGTAGTAGTAGTAGTAATAGTAGTAGTAGTATTAGTAGTAGTAATAGTAGTAGTAGTAGTAGTAGTAGTAGTAGTAGTAGTAGTAGTAATAGTATTAGTAGAGGTTTGTGGATGTGGTAATGTAGAGCCAAGGATGTTTCGATGTGATGTGTAAAGGGTGTTTGTTAAATGTACGGTATGTGTAATGGTGTTTGGTGGATGTGGTTGTGGTTGTGTGTAGAGCGAATAATATTTGGATGTGGTGTTGTGTATAGACAATAGTATATGTTTTAAATAAAAATGTGACTGAAATACATTAAGCATTAATGTATGTACTTATTAGCTATTACAACAGTAAAAAAACGATAATTTTTTTCTCGAATATACAAAGTTTTACATTTTCGATTTGATTCATATGTGGAATCACATCGACATATACAAATATCAAGGCTTAGATGAAAGAGATAATGTAGAGGATAGTAGAAGATAGATCCGTATCACAGAGAACCCAGAAATGTTGACTTTGGTCTTACGTAAAAAAAAAACCTTAATAGAGATTTTACAGATGTACTTTTCGGTTAGGTCCAATGATGATTTTAAAGCCAGCTGGGAATTGGGTTAAATATTTTGTAGATGTTGAATTAGGTTACGTTTATTTATAGACGTAAATTTAATTAGCTTGAGTACTAATCGAAGAAATGACTTGAAGATAAAAAATAATCTGTTTGAAGTTTTTTGGTAAATGTTTTGAATACGTATCATAAAGAAAAATGTTGTTTTTCTATTTTAGAATTCTACATCGAATCGAGTTATATCTAAAATAAACACGTTTGATAATTATATCAACAATGTATTCACATAACATCAACATTTATCAAATTTAATTTCAGACTCTGATTAAAATATCTTTAGACACTGATACGTATTTAAACGAAAACCAATTTGTAAAAAGGGACAAAATATTAATAATTAAACATTTAAAAACTGAAAATGAAAGTTTTTTTTTGTGTGAATAAAGTAATTGAGTGAATAAAGTAATTGAGTGAATAAAGTAATTGCTATTTAATTGTATGATTGTGTAAACTGTGCGGAGCGAAATAAAGTTACTTCATTAATTTTATCGATTGCTATTCGCTTTACGTTTACATTTTTTAGTGCAGTATAATAAGATTTTTTTTTAATAAACCCGTTTTCCCCTTTTCACTACACCCACCCTCAACACCCCTCCCCTAATCTCATTTAGATTAATTTTTTTTATCATAAGTACACAATTATCTCCCTTTGTAAAAATTTACACCTCAAACAATAGAATACACTACGCGTGCAGAGAACGTCATGTGATTTAAATCTAATGGCGTCGCTTCCGGTTTTAATGAATAAGTAAATAGTTGGATGGAAGAACTAGCAAAAATCAGCGGCCATTATGGTTTACTGCTTGCTGAAGGAGGGGGGGGGGGTAAGATCGTGTTTTGGAGAAGGGTTGACGATGCAGACAGACACAGCAATTGATTGGGGTGGATGTCCAGTTGTAATTGATGAAAGATAAGACGGGGAGGGGGGGGGGGTGTCTGTTTGAGTAGTTGACACGATCAGAAATTCCTGGGGTTGAGGTTGGCGAGGGGGTTGATTAGGGGGGGGGGGGGGTAGTTCGTTTTTTGTAGTGGATGAAATATCAAAGATGGTGACAAGGCGATTAATTGGGGTGGATGTCCAGTTTTAATTGATGAAAGATAAGACAGGTGGGGGGGGGGGGGGGGATTGTTTTAGTAGTTGACAAGACCAGAAATACCTGGGGGTGAGGTTGGCGGAAGGGGGGTTGGCAGGGGAGTGGGGAGGGGGGGGGAGTTCGTTTCTTGAAGTGGATAAAATATCAAAGATGGAGATAGACAAGGTGATTAATTGGGGTGGATATCCAGTTGTTACTGATGAAAGTTGAAGGGTCGGTGTCTGTTTAAGTAGTCGAAACCATCGACGATGTCCGGGGGTTGGGTGGGGGTGGGGGTGGCGAGGGGGAATGGGAGATGCAAATTGTCTCTTGGAGTGGATGAAAGTTCAAAGATGGCGACACACACGGCGATTAATTGGTGTGGATGTCCAGATTTAGCTATTGAAAGATGAGACGGGGTGGGGGGGGGGTGACTGAATAGTCGAAAAGATCGACGATGTCAGGGGTGGGGTGGGGGGTGGCGTGGGGGAGGAGCAGATTGTGTCTTGGAGTAAGGATCAAGGGTCAAAGAGAGAAAAGGACACAGCGATCCCAAAGCTTGGAGGGTGTAGAGGTTTGAGGGGTGGGGTGTATAAGTTTGGGAGGTGGGGTGTAAAGAATTGGAGGAGTATAGAAGTGGTGAGGTTATGTCTAGTATGTGAAATAAACGGGCCAAGAAGGGGGGGGGGGTTCCAGTGAAGACAGTGAGGCTATCATATCTAATGAGATTGGAAATATTTTTTGGGGAGTAGAGGGGGGGGAGGGGGGGGGGGAAGGGGAGCTGAATCCTGTTACTGAAAACGATAACGGGCGTAAAGTGCAGTGTAAATTGTTTCCCTTTGCTTGATTTGGCGTGAATGCTTGGCCGAATCTTTAACGGGGTCAATAAGATCATAAAAGGCTTAAATTTTTTTTTTTTTTTTTTTTTGTCTGAAAACATTTTTCTTTCTTCTTTCTTTTTCAACATTATTGACAAATTTAATTTAATGGTAGATACAAGGAAATTCATATCAAAAGTGTTATATCTTTGTGCATACGCAAAATATCATGCAGTGAAAAGTATAATTTATTAGTGAATAAGAAATTTAAATCAATTATAAAAGGGAACACATGATGAAAGCTTGTATGAGGTTTTGGTTTTAACGACATTTTTACCAACTAGCTAGGTTTTTAGTTAGTATCAATTACATCTACTCTTTTGTTGCGATTAAGGGGGGGGGGGGAGGTGGGGTGGGGTGGGGGGGGGGCTGGAGGCAGTAGTCAGAGTTTCTTCCAGGCATCTCTTCGGGGGGGGGGGGGGGGGGGGGGGGGTTCAGCGCCCTCCCCCCACCCCTCCCCACCCCCCCCCCCCGAAGAAATTCTACCGCCCCTCCCCCCCCCCCCCCCCCCCACCCGAACTAGATGGATTTTATATAATAAACATACACTTTTACTAGTGTCCGCCCCCCCCCCCCCCGAAAAATGTTGACCGCCCTCCCCAAAATTTCAATTGCTCCCCCGGAGAAAAAAAGTCTGAAAGAAACACTGGCAGTAGTACGCCTGAAAGAAACTCTGCTGCTACCCCCCTAACAGTAACTCCCTAGACAAAAGGATACGTCGCTAACCATTGGTAATCTCCTCGGGACCACGTGATCCGGCCTGTCCAATCATAGCACTTTAGTGTCACACCGAGTCACGGCAACATTTCATCTCCCCGGCCCAGGGGCAACCGGAGGGCTGAAAACTTCAAGGTCAGGGACACTCAGATCTTCAAGGTCGATTACGAAAATCTAGAACGCATTTGATACTTTGAGTACGATGTACTTTGCGAGCATGTTAGAGGGGGATAATGGACTAGAATCGCTGAGATGGGGAGGTTGGTGGGAAGGAGAGACGGGAGGGGGGGGGGGCTTGTAAACAAGGACAACAACAGACAGGAAATTAACGACAATGTTAAATGGGGACGATAACAATACATCAACCTTAAAGGTACCCTGTACTGATATTCGATTTTGTTTTTTAAATCATTGAATTCTAAATAACGTTAGATTCTGATATGAGTACGCTTTGTTGGGGGAAAACATGTTATGTGTGAAACAATGTGATATGTGAGAAAGAGTGTGATATGTCAAAGTGGTATGTGAAAGAGTTAGGTGTGTGAAAGAATGTGCTATGTGAACAGATTTTCTTCCAGGCATCTCTTGGGGTCCCCATCCCCCGAAGGTCTACTGCCCAACCCCCACCCCTTCTCCCGAATGAAATGGAATTTGTATAGAAAGTATATACTTCATCAGTGCCCCCCCCCCCCGGAAAATTTAGTCCGCCCACCAAAAATATCACCCCCCCCCCCGAAGAAAAAGTCTGAAAGAAAAACACTACACGTGAATCAATGTGGTCTGTGAATCAAAGCAATATGTGAAACGTTACCCTAGCATAGTCCTAGTTTCTAATTCGAGATCGATTTTTTTTCCCCCGTCTATCGATGACGTCATGTATGACAGACAACCACGGACACCGTCACTTCCGTCTTGCCATCTGCTGTAACTCACCCCCGGGATTCCCACTTCTACCACCCCCACCCCCTCCCATCAAACCCCCACACCCCTCAGTTCAACTTCCGTCAACTCATTTTAATGACTATTTTTAAACCTAAGAATGTGTCTAGTCCCGCCCTGCTGATCTAGTTTCCGGTTCCCTGCAAGCGTCAGCGTGTGTCCGTGTCGGACTGGAATCAAAGCGAGGCTGGGATGGTGCCGGGGTTATCAATGACGTAATGGGAAGCGGATGTGGGGAGGGGAAATTAAATCAATTTAGAAATAATTAGGGGGGTTTTATTACAAGGTGTGAGACTATCCTTAGACCTAGTTCTGTGACCTATGGGCCTACCATATATTTACTAACACTGATATATGTCATATATATATATATATATATATATATATATATATATATATATATATATATATATATATATATATATCCGAGAAAGTGTTGAAGCAAGAGTTCTATTCGGTCTCCTAAATGTGTTTGCTTAGCTTTCCAATAAAAATGCAATCCTAGGAGAAAATGAAGGTAATATTTCTGAATATGCACAA